>NC_041034.1:571514-741514 GCF_900634625.1 Parambassis ranga | reverse complement strand
CAGCAGACTAGTTATTTTTAATAACCCTGGAAGTTCTGTTTTCAGTAACGTTAGCTAGCTGTAGTTAGCTTCAACTAACGTGATGTTAGTTTAATCTAACTGTCAGCAAGCTGAACGGAGAGAAAAGCCCACATGCTGGTTCCTTATTTGGAGTCCTGTGGGTCATAAACCTGTGTGACACACGGGACTCAGCCAACACAACAGGAAGCTGCAGTTCACTGCACAGCCACAGGGGGCGCTGTTAACAGAGTTATTAGTGGGAAAAACTAGTTTATTTCTACTCAACTTTATTAAAAAATATTATCAACAAAATGTTCAGGAAAACATGCGCGCACACAAAGCCGTCCACGTAACGTACAAACTCACCATGTGTCAGACACCGTTTGGGGAGAAAACACATTCTAAACAAAGGAAAACCTGCATTCAATCAGTGAAGAGTTTCATTTGCATCCAATTGGTTAAAGGTAGAGAATAAAAATGACCTGATGACCCCGATTCCAAAAATATATAGAACATATCTTTACATGGAAACTCTTCAGAAAACCACAAACTGTAACGTAATAAAACGTCTGTCCACACGCAACGGGCTTCAGACCAACACCGGAAACAAACCTACAAAAATAGACCTTTGTGTTTCTCCTGCCCGTTTGTTCCCCTTTAATTTACTTGTATTCACATATGGACAGATGAACTGAAGCCAACATCACTATGTTAAGCTATGTTTTAATCCAATCAGATCTGAGGCTTCAGCCCTTTAACTACACACGGGGCCTGATCAATACAGCGGTGTGCTGATGTTTTGTATCTGTCGGACAGAAAGCAGAAAGAGATGTTTGTGTTATGATGTCACGTACATCTGAGCATGCTCAGCTGCACTGAGTCTGTGCACTGTGGCTGTAAATGAGGACCCTGACAGCAGTTACATCACACCTGTTAGCTACGTTAGCGAGGGGGCTAGCTAGCTAAAGTTCGTCAGCACATAAACTGCATATATAAAAACGAGCGGCTGTCGGAATCATTCTGCAGGGAAGTAAATCAGCTGCTGGATGAGCTTTACCGTCATGCTGCAGGTTGTTTCAGGCCATCGCTTCATTTTAATTAAAATATTCGGCAGTCTCTTCTGTTCTTCTGCCGACTCTTCACCTGCCGGTTGCAACTCAACAGCGTCACAAAGACTTAAAGCTTTGGCCCGTTTTCTAAGCATCCCACCGTCCTGCTGGTTCCTCCTTCCATGGTGTTCCAGCAGCTTAATGTCCACATGTCTGAAATGCTGCACTCTCATTGGCTGACAATGAGCTGTCGCAGGTATGACTGCGTGAGGCCTCGCAGCTCCTCTAGTGCGTAGTCCTCGGGCATCGGCAGGCGGCTGACGTGCGGTGCCAGCTGGGCGAGCGGGACACTGAGGGGGTCGGACGCGGCTTCGCCCTGTTGGAGACTCAGCACCACACGCAGGATGTTAGCCACGCGCTTCGCCATTTCTGTGTGGGGGGGGGCAGGGCTTGGTTAGGTTCAAACAAAAGTGACTGAAAGTTTTCAATAAACCAGAACCACACCTCAACACGTCAGCTGCTGAGATTATTTACTATGAAGTCACATGCTAACAAAGGGCATCTAATGAACCTATGAAATGCTTTCTGTGTTTCTGCCACTCTTCCTTGGCAGCCTCCTTCCATACACCTGAGTGCAGCCAATCAGAAGCCAGGATGTTCTTACCTGATTGGGCAAGGCGGTCTCTGGCGGTGCTGCAGGGAAGGAGTTCGATTCTGCTGCAGAGAGATGTCACGTCGCTGTAGAGACGCTCCAGCTCGTACCCGGCGTTTTCCATCTAAGAGAGAGAACGTCAAACATCAAAGACCACTCAGGAAGCAGCGGCTTCTACTAAAGCTACTGCAGTTCCTCCTGACACACACCTGCTGGATGTCCCGCAGGGTCTTGATGACTCTTATGTAGTCCAGGTAAACCCTCCCTGCAGTGTCCCAGTCCTGGATGGTGGTGCTGTGCTCAGGGACTGCCAGACCCTCCAGGAACTCCAGCAGATAGTCATGGTTGTCGTTGATGATGCAGTCTGCGGGACAGACCCAAGGAAGAGCTAAGGTTACCCGATTCCTCCACCGGCTGACAAAAACAGAAGGCCATCTACCTGAGGCGAGGTGCTGGATCAGCAGCCGGTGGCACTGATTCCAGTAGCCGGCCCGGTACAGGTGCAGGGCCTGCTGGTGCCTGTCAGCATCGCGGTGGGCTCGGGTAGCCTTGGCTTCATGGATCCACTGCTCTGGAATGAGCAGCCTCTCGGTCAGGAAGCGCTCCCTCTGTGCAGAGTCATCCGTCTCCTGCAGGGGGCAGTGCAGGGTCAGCATCTCCCTGACCGCTCGCTCTCGCTGGCTGCAGAGACACAGAGATCAAGTCAGCTCTCCTTACAGAGCTAAATCGATGTATCAGGCTTCTGGACTTACGTATGGTCAGGAATGTGCAGCAGAATGAAGACAGCCAGGTGCCACAGGCCAGAACTCTCCAGCTGTGCAGCATAACTGGTGTGGAGGAGTCCCTGTCGTGAGGCACTCAGGTGGCTGTAGTGCAGCGCCTGCAGGACACCCCACAGGTGCCAGCTCAGCTGGTAATCCAGGCGGTCCCAGGTGACGGTGAGAGGGTCCAACAGCTGCTGGAGGCTGTAGTGTCTGCAACACATTGGGATGTTTTACTCATTGAGGTTCTGCTGGTCAGGCGGTCCTGAAGGTCCTTCCACTGTAGGAACTACAGGCTCATTTACAACTGGTGGCTAGGAAGTCCCCACCCCTATTTCTCCCCTGAAAAAGTCCCTGAAAGAGGAACTGCTAGAGCTTCGCTTCCTCTAACAAGCACATGCTGTCAGGATACCTGTCACTGTAGAGTTTGAGCAGGTGGAAGCAGAGGTCATACAGAGGCCGTTTAGACTCCTCCTCCTCCTCCTCCAAATCAGACTGGTCAGCCTCCATGTATGGAGGAAGTGGGGCGCAGGCGTACCTCGGCCCCTCGCTGGAGCCCTGCAGCACACACAAAGATTAAACACCCCTGACAACCAATGAGGAGGCGGGCACCTCAATGTCCGCAGCTCACCTGGAAGGCAGCTTCGTATTTGGCGAGGGCATCAGCCACAGAGGCCGTGGGAGGCAACATGAACCAGAGGTGCACTGCCATGCAGCGCTTCCAGTCCAGCTCAGAGCAGACATTCACCGCAGAGTCAGACGACTGCCACACCTGAAAGGTTTCCCACATGAAGTCCGATTAATCCGGCGAAACAGAAGCATCAGTGAAAAAACATTCAGCGGAAACGTACAGGCTTCCCAGCAAGCAGCGCGAAGATGCGGAGCCGCTCCTCGGTCAGGTAGCAGTCAGTCTGCATGCGGTTCCAGTCGGCGAGCTGAAGGGTCAGCAGGTCCCGGCTGTACTGAGAACCCGTGGCCTGAGACAGCAGCAGGGACAGACGGTGGTCTCCTGCAGAGACACACAGGTCAGCAGGACATAAAGGGACGTGTGACGTGGACATGCTCAGTAACAGACAGTTTCTGCTTAGATGTTGTAATGGAAGTGCCACGTGGACTGGGTCTGAGTGGGTTTGAACCTTTTCTCCTCACCTTCCTTCTGTGCGAGGCGACACGCCTCGCTGATGCGGTTTCCTGTTAGATAGCTGAAGATGGCCTCTGTGTGGCGACCCTTTTCAGCCTGAGCCACCTCCTCCTCCACCCTGTGGGTGGCGCCACGAGACAGCCAGGCCGAGAAAGCCCGCCTCCTCTCCAGCTGCTGCTCATAGTCAGACGAAGGCTCGACATCTATCTCCTGTTCTTGGGAGCCCAGACGGCCCCAGAGGGACTCACACAGAGTCCAGACCTCCGCCCACTGACCCAGGAGAGCTGGAACAAACGCACAACAAAGTTCATCATCAGACGGTCTTAATCAGGACCATTACACACCGTGCTCTTCTACTCACGGTCTGTGCCGCCCTGCTTGTCGCACAGCTCGCTGATCCACTCGGCGTACTCATGCAGCGCTGCCACACCGGGCTGCGGTCGAACCAGAGGGCAGGCGGAGAAATCTAATGTGCTGACAGTGCTGTGTTTTAGGCAGATCTCTAGGGGGCGCTGCAGCACTGCATGGCTCTCCTCATCATCCTCATCGCTGGTTTTCAGTCTTGGACTCTCCAGACCCTCCAGCTGCTCCAGCACCACCTTGTAGGGACTCTCTGTAAGCCTGCAGGAGGCGACAGCTCGGTAAGACTTTATTTGAACAAAAAAAACAATCAGACTGTCCCGACTGTCTTACGGTTTAGTCCTGGCAGGTTTGGGCAGGAAGCTGAAGTCAGTCTTGGAGGTCAGTTGTTGGTGTTGGAGCTGTTTTGATGTCAACGTACTCAGTGGGCTGCCGCAGTGTGCCAGCGTCCAGCCGGGACCCCACCCGACCCGAAAGGATCGTGCCACAAACAGCCCATTATCCATCAGCAGACCCCCCTGAAAAACACCAGTTAGTACTTACTGCAGAGGAACAACATCAAGCCGCTGCAGGTATGGGGAGAAAAACACACCTTCCCCTGAGTGACCGACTCTTTGAGTGGAACTGGGCCCCCTAACCGCCGGGCACCCACAGTCCTGATCGAGGGCTCTGGAGTTCGAGTGGGAAGCAGAAAGGAGGAGGGCCCTGGCCCCGGCCACTGCAGTGAGCGAGAGGGCTCGACCACTGCAGGAGAGGCCCGGGATGGAGGAAGAGGAGGATGTGACGAGTCGGACAGATGAGGGAGGAGGCCGGAGGTGAAACGGGCCTGAAGGAGACCACCAACTTAAGAGATGAGGAGCACAAGAAGAGAGACGATTAGCAGACTGATACAGTTATTGATCAGCTGATGGTAATTGATCAGATGGAGGTCTGTTTTGTACCAGAGGGTCGTCCCTGAGCTCCTGGCAGAACAAGGCGAGGGGATGAGACTTCTGTGGCCACCTTTGATGCCCCCTGATCCTGGAACATGTCTCCTTCATCCTCCTCCTCAGCAAACAGAGATGCCTTCATGATCTGAAACAAACAAAAGCAGCTTATTTGGCGGTCCTCCGATGCGGCCACAGACATGGCGGCGAGGATGGCAGTCCTACCTGGAGTGTGTGTGGGTTGATCCCCAGCGAGGATGCCATGTGGCTGGATGTGGAAATGCAGTCGTGCACCACAGAGGGCAGACCTCCAAGCTTCCCACCCATCGTGTCCATCTCCCCTGGCAGCAGGTCACCATCCTCTTCGCCCCCCAGCATGCTGTCTGTTGGTAAGGTCTGGGTAATGTCTGCCATGTCACTGTCCAACTCTGCAAACCCACCCGGAAGATCCACAACAGCAGCGGACTGACGACAAGAAGAAAGAGTGAAGACACCGGGTCAGGTTTCAGAAAACACGACAACCTCCAAGGTGCCACACTGACAGCGTCCTGTCATTCAAACACTGCCCGAACCACCAGCGCACTTCAGACGTGAAACATTTTAACTATTAATAAACAAAACCTTTAAAAGAAACTCCTGCAAGGCCACAAATAATAAACGTCCCACAATGTTTTACATTTTAGATTTGGTCAAACTGAACGTTACCATCTGACTTCAAAACATTGATTTTTGTTTTCAAAGAATTCTGACATTGTGGCACATCTGTGGCCTCGCAGGAGTTTCTTTAAAGTTTCTTTTATAACGTAAAATGTTTTGTTTTTTTAAATGAAAGAAAAAAAAAAACGTATTTACATTTTAATTAATTCCAGCAACAACAAAAATGAACTTCAATCCTCAAAGAAAAGTCCAACTTCACTGACATGTTACATACCAAACTTAAACGTAGTAACTTTATTTTCTTTTATTAACTGCATGAATCTATCATTTAAAGCAGCCGAGGCTCAAACAAAAGCCGTGGTCTGGAAAGGCAGAGTTCTCTTATATCTCTTACATATATGAATCTAAAGCACTGACAGACTGCTCGTTCCATGAGCTGCTGACCACAGGAACATCTCACAACACTTCCAACAGAGTCGCTGCTTTGTAACCACACAGCTGGACACACACAGTTTGTGTGGAACGCTCCTTTAATCAGCTCAGTGAGGATGATGACAGGTGTGGAGTGGTGCAGGCGGCTCTACCTGAGCCTGTGGCGCCACCTGCTGCTGAGAGGGAGGAAGCTGCTGCTGCTGCTGAAGCCTGGAAGGAGGAAGAGGCATCATTGTCTTAAGCTTCTTGGGTTCGGCTTTGTGCGGGACCTCCTCGTCCTCGTCAGAGTCCTGGAGACCGTACTTGGAGAAATGGGCCACCTGTGAAGAAAATCAGTGAGTCAGAAAGCACCAAGACGTTCCACTACACCTACTCCAACAGTTTGTGTAGGCTGTAGGCTTTAAGAGAACGTAGGAAGGAGCTGCTGGGACGGTGAGAACCACACTCGAACTGTGTCTGCACCTGGGCCAAATTTAGTGATCAGTTTGCAGCAGTATACGAGGACCTCAGCAGAGAATCTCATCAGAACAGGAACACCCTGATCTCAAGGATCAAATGTTGTCTGATCATATTTTTCTGTGATTCTGTGACAAACCTCAAACACCCAGGATCCGGTCTCAGGCCTGTACTCCAGGAAACGGGCTCCCTGCTTGCGCGAGGCTTTCTCCAGCCGGCCCTCGTAGTTCATTTCGGTCAGGCGCTCAGGGCTCCTGATCTGAGTGCAGGTCGTCTTGTCGTTGGGCCAGACGCCGTCCAGAGTCACTTCCGCCCGCCTGTGCACACACAGACACACACATGTCAAACCAGCCTGTCTCTTCTTACCGCTTGTTTTGGTTCAGACATCACATACCTGTTGAGCCCTTCCCCCTCAGGCGGCTTGTTTTTGTCGTCTGGATACACAATGACCTCCTTGCGTCTGAAGTGGACGATCTCATCGAGGTTCAGTCCCGCCACGTTCACCTCGCCGGGGAAGAAAACGGAGCCGTAACCTGTGAGAGCGGAGCAGAGCAGTGAGAAGGCCGTCCACTGTTCGGTTGGGTTGTTACCTGACGCGTCAGAATCACCTTTTCTGCCGATGGAGAAGTTTTCCACCACACACTGGCCATTCTCATCCACCATCTCAGCCAGCTCGTCCATGGAGGGGATGGTATAATAACCCACACGGCTCAGAACGATGCCTAAAAGGTCAACGCAAAATGATTTATGGGGAAAAACTCAGCAGATTAATCAACGGTGTGAATGATCACAGATGTTGGTATCTGACCAGCAGGGTGAGGAGACTGCTGGGACTCCTGCTGCTCCTCCTCCTGGTCCTCCTGCAGAGACTCCTCTCCCAGAGACGCGGACACATCATCGCTGCTCAGCTGAGGACAGGAAATAAACAGATGAAATGCAGAACAACACAGGCGCTGTAACATGGCGTGGACGAGTGTCAGCTGACCTCCAGGCCATTCCTTGACTGTTTGTGCATGTTCAGGTCACTGATGGTGTCCTGCAGGCTGGCCTGGGCGCGGCCCTGGGGGATCGGCTTGGCAATGGGGTTGACGTAAAACTGGGTGACTTCTAGGTCATCATCCACCCGGCTGCTGGGGCGCGGGACCTCCCTCAGCTCCTCGTCTTCCATGTGGCTGCGAACAGGACGACAGTGGAGACAAGGCATCATCAGTACATCTCTATCATCTCTGCAGACACCCGGAGGCCCGGAGCTACAAGACGCGTTTGTGGTCCATTGGTTAAATGCTGCATCAGTGCTGTGTTTAAACAGACCTGTGACCATTCTGTGGATACTCTGGTGGTGAAGCCAGGTCGTCCGTCTCTTTGTTGTTTGGACTGCTGTACTGACTGCTGTTCAGGTTCTTCAGCACCAGTTTCTTGATGCTCTTTCTGCAGAGACAAACACACAGCAGGAGTTAAAAAACTTTTTTTAGCTAAAATGTAGTTTTTCTCTCCTGCATTGTAATTTATTTTGAGGTGTCCTTGAGTTCTGAGAAAGGTGCATACAAATAAAAAGCATTATAACCTGGGTATGAAGGCGCCGTTGGTGAGTGAGGGTTCGTCGTCATCAAGGCCGTCAAACAACTGCGACTTGGAGGCACCTGAAGATGTCAGCGCTTTGGGGCGCACTCGTGTTGCAGGCCGGGGTGTCAGCTTGTAGTGGGTGGGCGTGGTCAGAGCCTTCTGGGCAGTGGGATTTGTTGGTTTTAGACGCTGTTAGGGAAAGAAGATGTGAAAATGTATTTTATCATTTCAGTTTTCAGTCCTGTAGGACTTCATTAAGATAAACTGAACAGCAGCAGCAGACAGAACGCTCACCTCCTCCTTCTTCTTGGGGTCTGACAGGGGGTTCCGGAACAGCGGTGAGTCTCCATACGGCGAGTACGCCAGGACACTAAACTGCTGCTGAAGCAAGGCCTGCTGGGCGGCCGCTGCGTTTGGATCCGTGAGTGCTGAAGGAGACATCAATAAATAAGAACGTTCAGCCTGAGTCCTGACTGACAGGTCAGAGGAATGGAACAGGAGGTTCGGTGGACTGTAGATCAGCGTGGGTCCTGATTCCGCTGACCCTGAATCACAGCTTTCTGTTAAGAAAATCCAGCCGCTCACCAATAGGCTGCTGCGGAGCTCCAAAGCCTAGGGCGCTCGTTCCACTGTTGAACCCAGTTGTTCCAAACGTTCCCATCGTTCCCAGTGTGCTGCCCAGTTTCGTCTGATTATTCCCGAACAGGGTCGGCCCGGTGCCTACTGCTGGACACACAGTGTAAGGAGAAAGATGCCACAACAAAGGACCGACAGCTCCGCTGTCAACCATCTATTATTTTGACCTCTTCCAGCTCCTCTCACCTGTTCCAAAGCTTGTTCCCAGTCCAGTGCCAAGGCCTCCGGTAGTTGACTTGTTTCCAAACAGACTCCCTCCAGGAGCGTTACCACCAAAACCTGCAGCCAGAGACAAACAGTAATTATTGGGCTCCGAGCACAGAAGCGAGTCGCTAGGTCTGCCCCCTGAACAGCTACAGACTTACCGAAGGTGGAGGTGTTGGTTGCAGTTCCCAGCGTCAGAGTAGGCTTGTTCCCAAATAGCCCTGTGCCAGTGCCAAAAGACGGGGCACTCGTGGTGGTGGTGCCGAACCCAGTGGTCTTATTACCGAATAGGGTCGGCTGCAAACAGAACCACACACAGTCAGACTGAACAGTAACTATGACATGGAGCTTTGGTTGTGATGTGTTTCCCCATCAACAGTTATACAGCGCTCTACATTACAGTGGTATCAAACTGACATTAAACCCATCACATTTTATCCATTTTATCTTTTTAAGGAAGAGTAAAGGTTGTGGGTTCAATACCCATGTCCACCTATTCTACATGAGTCCACCTAGAAACCAACAACTACCAGGTTCTCCACAGGCTGCTGCTTTGTCCTGAAGCTGAAACTGATCTGTCAAACACGTGAGTGTGTAAACCGCTATAACTCAGGGTCTGTTCTGTTTCGTACCTGTGTGCCGACGTTTCCAAATCCAGTGTTTGGCTGGCCGAACAAGCCGGTGCCTGTCCCAAAGCCTGTGGCAGTGCTGGCCTGAGTGGTGCCGAACAAACCGCTTGACTGAGACGGTGCCGTGTTTCCAAACAACCCCTGAGGTAACATGGACAGATCCTCTCTCAGAGCACAGTTTAACAAAGGTCCGACAGGCTCAGGGCCACCCTGCGATCTTACCATGCTGCTGGTGTTGGCCTGTCCCATTGTGTTGGTGTTGCCGAAAGTGAATCCAGTGCTCTGGGCAGTGGTGGTCTGACCAAACGGCTTAAAGAGGCTGGCGGTTTGTGGCGGGTTCGGCTGACTGAACAGACCACCCGTGGTTGTGCCAAACCCCCCGGTGGCTGCTACAGATGAGAAAACACTGGTAAGGACCAACACAGCGACTGAAATCCTCTCCGAGTTTTCAGCTGACCGCGTAGCTGAGCGCCAGCATTCTGCCGCCTGCCCCACTTACGTGTTCCGAACGTGCTCTTGTTCTGGCCAAAGGAGAAGCTGGTGTTGGGCGCCGAGGAGCCAAACAGGCCGGTTGCGGCACTGGATGTGGCTGTACCAAACAGACTGCCAGTCCCTGCCGCCATGGGGTTGGTCGGGCCCTTCCTGCCCGCCTGGTAATCCTCCAGCCTTAGTTCCTGTGGGAAGACACAGATCAGATGCAGAAACAGTGGACAGAAACAGCTCTGTTTGATCTGATCTGTCCTCGGGTGTGCAGACCCCAGGTGATGAACTCACCTCCAGGGATTTGTTTTCGTACTCCTTCATGGCTGTAATGCACTGATGCTTTGTGTTGATGCTTGTGGTCACACCTGCTTTCACCATCGTGTCACTTCCTGTTGGAGGCTGCAGGGTGAAAACACAAAGCGATGAAGTTTGCACGTGTGGTCGTTTCAGTCTGTGATTCAGGCGTCACACATTCACACTCACGTTGAATTTAACGGTCGTTCCTGGCTGCTGCGCGGCGGAGAAACCTGAGCCTCCAAACAAAGAGTTGGTGCCACCAAAGGGGTTGGTGGTGGTGTTGGTCGAGCCAAACAGCCCGCCGCTGCTGGTGCTCGTCCCAAAACCTGAAGGACAGAGGCAAAGGAGGCGTTACAGAGATAAAGCCATGTAACAGCCTGACAGAGGGCTCAGAGGTGGAGGTCTGACATCATAATTAAGCTGGAGTCATTATTTGACAAACTGACCATTTCCCAGCTTGGGATGAAAAAAGTATTTCTATTCTACTTTTCTTTACAGTTAATCACATAACACATTCATCAAAGGTGCACAGCATGAACACTGGAAGGTTCGTACTTCCAAATGTGGTGGGTTTGTTGGCGCCAAATGCATTGTTTTGCTGGGAGAAGAGTCCGCCACTAGTGCCAGTGCCAGTGTTGCCAAACAGGCTGGTGGAGGCGCCGCTGGTCGCACCAAACCCGAAGCCAGTGCTGGTGGAGGAAGTCGCAGGCTGGCTGAAGGTGCTGGACCCGAACAGACCGCCTAGAGGAAGGGAAGGACAGGGCTGTGTTTAAAAACGGTAGCATTGCTCGTCATCATCGTTTTCAGGGGAATAGATGTGTGTCCTTATGATACAGGTGCTTCTGTCTACAGACCTGGTTTAGTCTGTGTGGAACCAAACAGTCCTCCAGTGTTGCTGGTCGCCCCGAACGCAGATGTTCCGAAACCCCCTGTTGCCCCAAAGCCTGTGTCTGCAGAGGGAGAGGTCTCATGACTCAACATAAAACTACAAACCTTTCATCAGATATTCAGAAACACTGAGAGCATTTTATCAGCACGCCCATTCACTGACAAGCTTTCCACTGCAGCTGGTGCTGTTGAAGATCTAAAAACATCATAAATATACTTACTCTGCTGACCAAAGGTTGATGAGGTGCCAAACCCCCCTGTTCCTCCACCAAAGGGAGTCCCAAACGACTTGTTGAACATGGTGTTCTCCTAGCAGGGCCGCATACGTTTTCTGCAGCGACAAACAGAATATACAAAAGTAATGAATCAAACGGTTCAGAAGCCCTTTTCACATTCTCTGCATCCTAACTGGTTTTAACTTGTCAGAACACAAATGTCCGACACAGTGGACATTAACCAGTCCTCAGGCTGCTGGCTCCCAGCTGTGAACACACACAGCGTCCATACTTTTGGAAATAACACTGTCCCCAGCAGCACGGTCTGCCGGGACCCGTCCCCTTTCCTGAACCTGCCACAGAGGTGCATGTGTGAATGGGTCAACACAGAACATTCTGAGCGGACTCCACCTGGTGTTCTAGCACATATCAAACAGACAGTATGTGTTCCAAAGAATTCTGTTGTTTATGGCTTTATCTGCACCAATGAAGTAGCATTAAGATTATTTTAATCGTAACAGAGCAGTAATCCACCTTAATCCATCCATTATTCTGCCTCCGTGTGTGTGTGTGTGTGTGTACATAAGAGTTAGTGCTTGTGTGTATTGTTCTTTGATATGCTGCTACTACAACTTAATTTCCCCAGATTAATAAAGTAAATCTTAATCTTAATTATTCATTTATCGAGACTTTTGAATTCTGAGAGGATGTGTTCGAATATAAAAAGTGTTCGTCTGGTCGAGCATCAAAATACAACAAACATGTTGAACACAGAGTTCACAATTATCAGAACCCTGAAAGAGCGGGGCTCGGCTGATCTGAACCGGGGGTCAGGGGGAAACATGACAGCGGCTCAGCTCCACTCTGGGCTCCAGCGCCACGTGCAGCCCACCGGGCCGACCATCACCTGGCCGCGGATCAAAACCAACACAACTTATGTCCGGCTAGTTACGAGTTTAAACTGGTTACTGGTAACTAAAACCGGTACGCGGGGGTTTGAACCAGGCGAGACCAGTTTCAAACCGAAACTCTGGCAGCTAGCACCGACCTGTTGTTAGCGTAATTTCCGCTCCTGCTAGCGGCCTGTTAGCTTAACTCATTCGCAGCACAGTTCACGGTATCAAGAAGCAGACTGTGTTACCGGGCAAAGGGAAAACTAACATCAACACACCTTCTCACTTCTGTCGTGATCACCGTGTTACTGACAGCTGCCACTTACACGTTACGTGCGTCGAGCTACCGTTAGCCAGCCAGCTAGCGCCCCTCCTAGCTAAACGTTAGCAAAACAAAAACAAGTCAGGGGCTGTCTGCGAGTCGGGGGTTCCTTCGCGGACTTTTACCTTTCACGGCGCTGCTTGAGCTTCTCAGTTCGGCCTCCCTCCCTCTGCAGTGAAGCTACGAGTCCAAAGTTTTCAGCAAATCGAAGCTTCGTTAGCTCAACATGAGCGGAGAGCTTTGTGAGCGAGGAGGGAAAGTGTCGACCTGCAGCCGTCACCACGCACTTTCATACGTCATGACGTACAGACGACGAACCCTGTTACAAAATGTTTAGTTCTTCTACTTCTTTATTTTTATTTTGATTATTATATTTTCTTCCGTACACTTTTTGGCTCAGCGCATCTTGGGCATACTTTGTGCTATTGAAACCGTTCAAATGTCAAAATGTTCAGTTATTGAGGACATGATGGGTCAACTTTTAGTTTTTTTCAGCTATTTAAAGTTTTTTAAAATATTCAGCTTTTTCAGAAAGAGAAGTCTATGAGAGAGTTCTTCAGAGTCTTCAGCTTTTAAAAGTTTTCAGCCCTGCATACTTTCAGCTACAGAAACCGTTCATATATCAAAATGTTCAGCTTCTTCTGCTCTTTTCAGCTATTACTTTTCAGAGTTCTGCTGTTTCTAGTTTATAGTTCAAATGGTTAACGGTTTTATACCAAGTGGTTTTGAGGTCTCCTCTGAGTTTAAACCTAATAAATTCTAAACATTAATAGAAGCATGCAAAGCAGCCATATTTGTAGTCTTTATCAGACTTTCTGTCATATTGATCATCCTTCAGCTGTATACTACTTCCACATTAAACTCACACAGCCTGAGCTTCTTATAGTCTCATGGTGTTATTCCACCCTCAGACCTTTCATATGGTATATTCACAGGCTATTCTTTAAGGTCATGACTTCATACTGTTCTTGTCTTCAGCTGTTTCTCTTTCATATCTTCATAATATTAAAACATTTTCTACTTTTCCAGATAAGAGCTTCATCTTTCTAAATTCTTAACTTTCAGCAAATTAAGTTCAGATTGCAGATTCTCCAGCAATTCAGAGCAATCGTTCACATCAGCGTTCAAAGCAATGCTTCAGCTGCGGCAATCAAACTTCCATTTTCTTCAGGAAATGCTTTTCTAGTTATTATTGCCATTAAAAATACTGTAATGTAATATTGTTAATCTGTACTGAAACTGACTTTTTGCATTTAACTGCCCAACAAAACCACGAACAACAGTAAAAAGGTCCTTTTGTGTGTTTGTGTGGATGTTTCTTTTTTATCCTACTTTTCATTTACTTCCTGGTGGAAAATATCTCCTCTCCTGACTCTCATTAAGAAAGTTGGCAGCCTCTCAGGAGTCAACAGGCAGGTGAACTTGTGCCAGTATCTGCAGCAGTTAAGGCCTTTTTGCAGTCCCTTCCATTTAAGGAATCCTTAAAGTGTTTACATACTTAGGAGTGACTGTCACCAAAACCCCAAACGACCTCCTTAAACCGGCAAAGCAAAATCGAGCAAGTCAGTTCTGGAAAACCCTGAATATCCATGGTTGGGAAGAAGAATGCAGCCATGATGATCGCATTGCTCCACTTTCTCCATCTCTTCCAGTCTGTGCTATTATACCTTAAACAGACTGGATTACTATACCTGTCATTTGGAGTTATAAGAATCTCTAAAACACACCATCAAAACTAAAGGATATGGGAGGTTTAGCTTTACCAAAATGTACGTTGTATTATTGGGCTGTGCCCTCCTGGAGACTCCTGCCCTGCATGGTTGTGTACAGAAAGTCACGTGCACCTTGCCCATACCTTATTTCACCTCCACCTCCTGGTCAATGCTAAAAAGTCTCGAGTTTGATAGGTTAGGCTCAGACTGAAGTGGAAATGAAGGGGGAAGTGCGACACTCCCAGGCCACCAATCCACTTTGGGTTTTTGCAGTGTGCTGGGACCTGGGAGCGGTCTATCAGGAAGACTGGCTGACACCTGCTCACCTGATGGTTGCGCTGAGCTGTCAGAGGTCTCTCCTTCCTTTTCCTCAGGATTTTGAGTTTTGTGAGTTTGGTTTGGTTTTGATTTGTTTTACACACAAACACTACACACACTACTGTTCTTTTTCTAACTTCGCTTTTCTAACTTTCACTAGGAAGGGGGCCCGCCGCAAACTCCCAGTGTCCAGGCCACTGGTGCCTTTGTGGGATTTGTTGCTGGTACTGGATGCCCTTTCAAACCACCCTTTTGAGCCTATTGAGGTGGTGGGGTTGAAATGTCTTTCAATTAAAACTGCGTTGCTTCTGGCACTGACCACTGCAAAGAGAGTGAGTGACTTACAGGCTTTGTCAGTCCATCCCTCGTGTCTGCAATTGGCCCCGGGGTGGGCTAAGGCTTGCTTGTGGCCTAACCCTGCTTTTGTGCCTAAAGTAATGGAGTCTTCTTACAGATGTCGAACTTTGGAATTGTTGGCTTTTCATCCTCCTCCATTCTCTTCCAAGGAGGACAAGCGACTTCACACCCTGTGCCCCGTACGGGCTCTGGGGGTGTATGTTGACAGAACAGCTGGGTTTAGGAGAACCGATCAGTTGTTTGTGTCCTGGGCCACTCCTCATAAGGGTAAGCCATTGTCCCGTCAAAGGCTGTCACACTGGATTGTAGAGGCCATTTTGGTTGCTTACTGGTGTAAGGGCTCTCAGCCTCCGTTGGGAGTGCGAGCCCACTCTACCAGAAGCATGGCCTCATCATGGGCCTTATTCAGGGGTGTGTCGGTTCAGGATATTTGCACAGCGGCAAGTTGGGCAATGCCTCACACGTTTGTGCGGTTTTATAGGCTTAATGTTGTGCATCAGTCACTGTCTCAGGCTGTGCTGGAGGCAGGTGTTACTGATCTGCGGTGAAGGTCTCTCTTTAGTCGTCAAGGGTCACGGCGTCAGGGAGCGGATGCAATTCGGGAGTGGGCTATATCTCCCATAGTGAAACACTGAGCGAAGTTAGAAAAAGAACGGAGGGTTACTTGCGTAATCCCTGGTTCTTTGATAACAGAGTTACCTCTCTTTGATAAGAGAGGTGTTTCACCAACACTTCCCTCCTTGCATGACACAGGACGAAATCTGCTTAGAATGAGTAGGAGGGGTTGGTCGGCCGTGTTAATAGAGGGGGCGGGGCCCCCAGTACAGCTCGGCCGGTCTGTCACATACAGACGTGATGTCATTGGAGCTTGCGTAGTTGAAGGCGTTTTCCCATAGAAACACCTCACTCTGTTATCAAAGAACCAGGGATTACGCAAGTAACCCTCCGATCTACTGATCTATGTACTAATGATTTTTCCTGAGTTTGTTTAAATACATTTTCTCAATCAGACACAGTCTTGTGTGGTCTCCGACCTATGAGCCAGGATGTGACGTCTATCACCACCTGATGCAGACCTGAATGACATAGCATCACTGGTTACTGTTTCAGTTTGTCTCAGAGTGGACCTGTTACTGCCTGGAAGTCTAAGAAACAACAAACTGTTGCTTGACATGTGAAGCTGAATACATGGCTTTGTCAGCTACTGCACACAAAGCCTGGATCTTGTAAAATAAATGAAATGGACAATGTCTTTAAATATGCACCACTGACAGTTTTAGAGGACAATCAGGGTGCTATTGCCCGTCCAAAGATGTAAGCATATTGATGTCAGATATCGTTTTGTCCGATCTGCACTCTGTGATGAACATCACTCTCCATTACTGTCCTACAGAGGACATGGTGGCTGATATATATATTAACTAAACCTGTGGTTAGAATCAGAATGGAGAAATGTGTGTGTTTTCTGTTTGGTGTATACATGAGTAACTGATATGGAAATATTGTATTGAATTTCTATGGTGTACTGAGAACAAGTGGGGGTGTAACACACTGGGGCACAATTATCAAGAAATGGCCACAGCTCTCCTCTTGTGCTGTGTGTGCATGCAGGCCAAAGTCTAACCTGGCTGCTCCAACACCAGCCAGCGGCCTACATGCTGCCCTCTTGCTACCCTTCAGCCCCCAGCCTGCCTGCTGGATTTCAGCCCTTGGCCTGCCAGATGCTACCCTCCAGCTATCAGGAATAGGTTGAAACAACCTCCCTGCCTTTGTATGACTATAGAGATTTGTTGTGTAAGTTCTGAAATTTTGTCATCCCTAAAGTACGAAGTGAATCGGGCAAGAAAGCTTTATTTAGGTGTCCAGCACCTACTACCTGCTTGGAATAAATTACAATCTTAACTTCAACTTCAAGCCCTTGTTACATTGAATGAGTTTAAAGCTTTGGTGAAATCCTTCCAGTCGATCACATGTGTATGTAAGTAATTCAAGTGAGCAAGTTATAATGTTTATCGTTTTTTATATAACTATGCTGCTGCCCTCTTGGCCAGGTCTCGCTTGAAAAAGAGTTCTTTGATCTCAAAGGGACTAACCTTGGCAAATGAAAGCTAAACAGAAAATAAATGATTAAAGCTCTGCCCAGAGGCCTTCACTGTTCCTCAGTTTCTGTTCCCCAGTCTCTGAACATTTGTCCCACTCTCACACATGTTACAATCACAGTTCTGGCTGCATCACTTCAGGATGAAGTAAAACAGGCTGACTTTTACTAACAGTATTTATTCAGAGTGTCACAACAAGGTGAACCTGACTATCAGTCTCTTCCTGCTCCATCAGTACAGACAAATAATGCAGACCTCACCAAAACCTCTCGGGTGGGAAAGTCATACATGTCAAACTCGAGGCCTGCGGGCCTAATCTGGCCCACTGCTCATTCTATCTGACCCACACATGATGTCAAAAATATATAAATTTATATAAAAATATATAATTCAGCGTAAATCAGTTTGTAAATGTAAATGTAAATTTTTATTTTCATTTCATATAAACTGAAATCTACTGAATCAAACCACAGTCATACTAACAAAAATAATTTATTTTGAGCAGCAAAACTTACAGCAAAGACCAAAGGTTGGCGCTCACACTCCGGCCGTTGTTGTTGAGAGAGTGCAGCTCCGAAATGTATTTGTTTACGGCTGTGAACAATAAAGGTGTTTCAAACTGAAAAGCAAAGAGGATGGTGAACACAGTCCCAAAGATGGACACAGCAGCAAGTCTTAGGGAGCTCGGTGGAAACAAAGCTGCCTGATGTGTGAAGAAAAAGTCGCCGTCCTGAAGGAAAATTAATCTCTTGTGAGTATTGGACTGAACAAGGAGAACAGGAGGATCAGAGAGACCAGAGGAGACACGAGGCACACAGCTACAGAGGAGGCTGACATGTCAGCACAGTCAACAAGATGCTGATGCAGCAGTTGAAGTAAATTTTGTGATGGTGAGTTAATCACCAAACATGGCCATAGATCAGGACAGGGACAGTGGGGACATGTCCACACTAAGGAGTGGTCCTGGGTCATTTTGAGTTTGACACCGCTGGTTTAAGGAATCCACAGCAGAGATGGTGCATGAGAACAGGTCTGATGGTCTGATCTCTGATGCCATAGATCAGAGAGCACAGACATCTGGGAAACAGGGAAATAAATATATACAATAATATATAAACACGCACAAACACTATCCTTGTTAAAATTCCTGACAGCGCCATGAACAGTGAGGTGAACATAGTTGTAGACAGAATGAGGCAGAGCTGCACCAGATGCAGCAGCAGAGTGTTACGAGCTTTTCTGGCAGAAGCTTTGTCTGTGGAGGCCGACCTGGCTGCAATGATTACACCAAAGTAGGAAAAAGAAATTGCAACACCAGCTGATACAAACAGGACACAAATGAAGGCTCTGTCATAATCTTTAGACCGAGGTCCAAGAAATATGTATACACCAGAGCAGAAGTCCTTCATCTGTAGATTCTCAAGGTCTTTAAAAGGAAATTCTAACAGCAGCAGAACCCGAGTGAGAATATTTAGAGAACCCAAGGCCCAGATTACAAAGATGGCCACACCTGTGTTCCTGATGGTGATGATGGTAGTGTGTCTCAGTGGGTAACACACAGCTACATATCTCTCCAAAGACATCACCAACAGTGTGAGAGGAGAGATGGTAGTGGTGAGACTGGCGAGCAAAATAAGGAAACCACAGACAGGATACGTCAGAATTAACCTACTCGCAGAAATCAAGTACAGTAAATGACCGAGAGCCATCTGAACAGTGTCTGCAAACAGAAGGTTATACAAGAGAACATAACGAGAGGTCTCACAAAACACTGGCTTACTCCTCAGTGTGAACAACATGGTCACATTGATGAAGAGGAACACACAGCACGGCAGCGTTGTCACAACAGCTCCAGTCACTCTCTCCAGTAACTGGACCTGTTGTCCGTCCGTGATGTTAGTCTGAGATCCAGATGTGTCTGACATGACAGAGAAAATCTAAGTCATGACGGTGTCAGTGGAAGACTAAAGCACAATGATGCAGTCAGAACTCCTACAGCAGTTTAGACAAACATCAACAAGAAGTCATGAAAACACAGAGTCCCTGAGCAGACAGCCGGCTGGTTCCACTCACAGCTTGGTTCCATGTGGCAGAGCTGCTCTGCAGGGTTAGATTAACCTTGCATGAGTTATGAAGTCTCTCTTCACTGTTCATTCACGTGACACACCACATGTTCACATGGTTACTGGGCCAATGGTGAATGATGTCACCTCTGTCCTTCTATTATCTAATATGGTGAGTGGTTCCTTGTTACTGTGGCTGTATGACATGATTAACTCTATCACATTAAAACAGCCTTTTTATCTGAAACTGGTGGAACCGTACAGATTTGTTTTTGACACCTATGCCAAAAAACATCACCACAAGCCCGAACATGGCTCTAAATTGCTTAATTGAAATGTCTTTCCACATTCTTAGGCTTCAGTGTCCAAAGAAAAAGGGGCATCAATTGGCCATTGAAGTGCTGCATCGAAAACAGAATCATTTTGTACATATAGCAGCACATTGTCTTTAACCGCTTTAAAGGCTGTCTGAACTACTGCCAACTCGCAACATAGACGCTGATCCATGTTTTGGGTCAGAGCACCCACATGTGCCAGCCTGCACT
The DNA here is from genome assembly GCF_900634625.1 of Parambassis ranga. Classification (NCBI taxonomy): domain Eukaryota; kingdom Metazoa; phylum Chordata; class Actinopteri; family Ambassidae; genus Parambassis; species Parambassis ranga. The sequence continues at coordinate 721,856 of NC_041034.1, read as the reverse complement.
TGTCACTGATATGCTAAATACCATTCCAACGCTACCTATAAAGCATAGACTGTGTGTTTGTGAAAGAGAGCATGTGTGTGTAGGAAGAGCATGTGTGTTCACTGTTTATTGATCTAATGTTTGTTGATGAAGATTCTCAGTCATCCAGGTCATCATACGTAGAGAAGATTGGTGGAGGTGGAGTCAATGTTCTTGATGCTACTAAAGGTGATGTGACGTGGCTTTAGCAGTAAATCCAAACCTAGGTCCAAGGAAGTTATACAAAAACAAAACGCCTCACTTCGTCAAACGGTCTGGCTGTGGGGCCGTCACGAAGTTGACCCTTCGCCAACGCACAGGAAATAGATATTTTTGTGGCTGTATCTCCCTCATACCTCATCCTATGTGGAACTTTACAGTCATGCTGAACATGTGACTGCACAGACTGATATGCTGATATGCTACAGTCACTGCGCCACCTACTGGCCGGAGGACCTGTCTTTTGTATATGTGTGTTTTGGTGTCCTCTTCTGCCCTGCAGACCACAGCTCGTGCCAGTACCGGGGGAGAGAGGATGCGGACTTTGCTTTTTTGCTCTTCTCAAATTGTCTATTTTGATAAAATGATTTTTAACATGCCTTAATCTTTAATGACATTCAGTGTGAACAGCAAAGTAAGAGTTTCATTGTACAGGGAAACCTGGTTTCGTACTGTGTATATGACGCTTTGAATCTTGAATGAATATATACATATACATACATATATAAGATAAGATAATTCTTTATTAGTCCCCCACAGGAGAAAGTCACAGTGCTACAGCAGGTAAGATAGAAGCACACATTGAAAGAAGATATATATATTGTTTTGTTGCCTAGAGCTCTTTCGACATCAATGTTTATGTTGAGAAACATTAACAGTTAATCAGTTTAGAGCTGCCTAAGTATCTTATTTGTTTAATTATTATTTTAATATTCACTCACTTTACGAACCTTTAGTTTGTCCCCAACAGTTTGCAGCTAAATAAATATATTTAATGTTAGATAAAAACATCATAAAATGAGAGACAAAATCTCTGCAAGTGTTCTGGCGCAGATGTATTAACTATTTGCAAACATGGAAACTGTCAGTTTCCTTTCTGCTTCGTCACTACAGACAAATGATGCAGACCTTAGCAAAATATCTCTGGTTGGTATGAAAAAGGACTCAGTCAACAGCAGATATGAGAGCCGGGCCCCCCCTTAAACAAAGGCCCTCTTCAGTGGGGGACAATTCCAGAAGTGGCCCTGTCTCATTTTGAGTTTGACACCGCTGGTTTAAGGAACCGACAACAGAGATGGTGCATGAGAACAGGTCTGATGGTCTGATCTCTGATGCCATAGATCAGAGAGCACAGACATCTGGGAAACAGGGAAACACATACATACAAAACTGTATAAAGGCGCACAAACACTATCCTTGTTAAAATTCCTGAAAGTGCCATGAGCAGTGGACTGAACATAGTTGAAGACAGAATGAGGCAGAGCTGCACCAGATGCAGCAGCAGAGTGTTACGAGCTTTTCTGGCAGAAGCTTTGTCTGTGGAGGCCGACCTGGCTGCAATGATTACACCAAAGTAGGAAAAAGAAATTGCAACACCAGCTGATACAAACAGGACACAAATGAAGGCTCTGTCATAATCTTTAGACCGAGGTCCAAGACGTATGTATATGCCAGTGCAGAAGTCCTTCATCTGCAGACTCTCAAGGTCTTTAAAAGGAAATTCTAACAGCAGCAGGACCCGAGTGAGAACATTTAGAGAACTGAAGGCCCAGATTACAACGATGGCCACACCTGTGTTCCTGATGGTGATGATGGTAGTGTGTCTCAGTGGGTAACACACAGCTACATATCTCTCCAAAGACATCACCAACAGTGTGAGAGGAGAAATGGTAGTGGTGAGACTGGCGAGTAAAGTGAGGAAACCACAGACAGGATATGTCAGAAATAATCTACAGACAGCGAACAAGTACAGTAAATGACTGAGAGCCATCTGAACAGTGTCTGCAAACAGAAGGTTATACAAGAGAACATAACGAGAGGTCTCACAAAACACTGGCTTACTCCTCAGTGTGAACAACATGGTCACATTGATGAAGAGGAACACACAGCACGGCAGCGTTGTCACAACAGCTCCAGTCACTCTCTCCAGTAACTGGACCTGTTGTCCGTCCGTGATGTTAGTCTGAGATCCAGATGTGTCTGACATGACAGAGAAAATCTAAGTCATGACGGTGTCAGTGGAAGACTAAAGCACAATGATGCAGTCAGAACTCCTACAGCAGTTTAGACAAACATCAACAAGAAGTCATGAAAACACAGAGTCCCTGAGCAGACAGCCGGCTGGTTCCACTCACAGCTTGGTTCCATGTGGCAGAGCTGCTCTGCAGGGTTAGATTAACCTTGCATGAGTTATGAAGTCTCTCTTCACTGTTCATTCACGTGACACACCACATGTTCACATGGTTACTGGGCCAATGGTGAATGATGTCACCTCTGTCCTTCTATTATCTAATATGGTGAGTGGTTCCTTGTTACTGTGGCTGTATGACATGATTAACTCTATCACATTAAAACAGCCTTTTTATCTGAAACTGGTGGAACCGTACAGATTTGTTTTTGACACCTATGCCAAAAAACATCACCACAAGCCTGAACATGGCTCTAAATTGCTTAATTGAAATGTCTTTCCACATTCTTAGGCTTCGGTGTCCAAAGTCCTACTGCCAGCTCGCAACATAGACGCTGATTCCATGTTTTGGGTCAGAGCACCCACGTGTGCCAGCCTGCACTTGTCACTGACATGCTAAATACCATTCCAACGCTACCCATAAAGCATAGACTGTGTGTTTGTGAAAGAGAGCATGTATGTGTAGGAAGAGCATGTGTGTTCACTGTTTATTGATCTAATGTTTGTTGATGAAGATTCTCAGAGAAGATTGAAGCGAGGCGTCTGGACTTGTAGAGTAGTAGTCTAGTCTTGTAGAGTTTTCTTGAAGTTTCGCTGCTCATCCAAGCAGCTTCATCAGTTCTAACTGTTTGGTGGGGAAACATGGTTTATATGTGGTTACAGACCTATGTGGGTGGGTCTGGGTAAAACTTAAAAAAAAAACAGTAGCACTAAATGTTTCCATACTTACCTGTGATGTTCTGGCTGGAACAAGGAGAGAACCAACCTCAAAGTTGGTCAAAATCAAGACCAACGAAGTGGAACGGTTCACAGAACACATCAACGCAGTGAACAACAACATCAAGTTCACTCGGGAGGACACCAGGGACAACAATCTGGCCTTCTTGGACTGCACAGTACATATTGAGAAGGACAGGAGCCTCAATGTGGAAGTGTACAGGAAACCCACACACACGGACCAGTACCTGTTGTTTGATTCACACCACCCACTGGAACACAAACTGGGAGTCATCAGGACCCTGCAGCACAGAGCACAAACTGTACCCACCAGCTCAGAGGGGAAGAAGAAGGAGCAACACCACATCAGGAAGGCCCTGCAGACCTGTGGCTACCCCAAGTGGGCACTCATCAAAGCCACAAAAACAAGACCCCCCAACAAGAAGAAGGACAACAACCGGCGGAGAAAGAACATCTCCATTCCATATGTGTCAGGAGTATCAGAGAAACTCCGCAGGATCTTCAACAACCATGACATCCCGGTCCATTTCAAACCTATGACAACACTGAGACAGAGACTGGTTCACCCGAAGGATAAGATTCCCAGGGAGAAACACAGCAATGTGATATATGCAGTCCAGTGCAGTGAGGAATGCTCTGATCTGTACATTGGAGAAACTAAACAACCACTCCACAGAAGAATGGCTCAGCACAGGAGAGCCACCTCCTCAGGACAAGACTCAGCTGTTCACCTCCACCTCAAAGACAAAGGACACTCCTTTGAGGACAACAACGTTCACATTTTAGACAGGGAGGAAAGGTGGTATGAAAGAGGAGTCAAGGAAGCCATCTATGTTAAGCTGGAAAAACCTTCCCTTAACAGAGGTGGTGGCCTCAGACATCATCTTTCCACCACATACAATGCAGTGATTCCATCCATTCCCAGGAAGTTTGCACATACTCACAGTAAGAACAAAGGGCTGTCAACCAGTCCCCCTCCGGCAGTTTCATAGTCGTTAGCCAGTCGTTAGACACACCTGGCCCAGTCAGCCAGATCAATTCAATTCAATTCAGTTTTATTTATATAGCGCATATTACAATCAGACATTGTCTCAAAGCGCTTCACAGGAACCCCCCTAAGAGCACTGTGGCAAGGAAAAACTCTTTAAGAGGAAGAAACCTTGAGCAGGACCCGTCAACTTAAGGGGGAACCAGTCCTGCTGCTAGTCAGAGAGGATGAGGGAGAGAGAGAGAGAGAGAGAGAGAGAGGATGAAGGAGAAAGAGAGAGAGGGAGAGAGGAGCAAACATGATACAAACATGATACAGTACAGAGCAAACATGACAGCAAGATGAAACAGTGATTATATTGCAATAGATATCTATATATATCGTCGGTCCATAAGTAGGAATAGTAATTTGATAGTAAAGATGAGCAGCAGGGGCTAGTGAAGTCGATGAGCACAGGAGAGACTGCAGGTCAGTATGCAGGTCTTGAGACCTGCAAAGAGAGAGAGCGAGAGCGAGGCACAGAACTACAAGGAAGACAGTTAACACAGATTATGAGACGATATTACCCAGTATGATCCAGACTAAGGAGAGTGGAGGAGAGGTCAGAGGGTGTTCAGAGGATCGTGTTTGTGCCCCCCGACAACGTAGAGCAAGAGAGACTTCACGGGCCGGACTGCAGGTCATCATCCAGGTCTTGAGACCAGTGTGAGCCAGACTAAGGAGAGAAAAGGAGAGGTTAGAGGGTGAGAGGGAAACTGCTCAGTGGATCATGTTTGTGCCCCCCGACAACGTAGGCCTAGAGCAGCATAGCTGTGCTACACACTAGGTCTAAGGCTAACTGTACGCCTTACTAAACAGAAAAGTTTTAAGTCTAGTCTTAAAGGTGGAGGCAGTGTCTGCCTCTCGGACCCAGATTGGTAACTGGTTCCATAATAGCGGTGCCTGATAGCTGAAAGCTCGTCCTCCCATTCTACTTCTATGAATCCTAGGAACTACTAGTAAACCTGCACTCAGAGATCTGAGCGTCCTATTAGGAACATATGGTACAATCAGGTCCTGCAGATACAATGGAGCAAGTCCATGAAGAGCCTTGTAGGTTAGAAGAAGGATCTTGAAGTGTATTCTTGAGTCCACTGGGAGCCAGTGAAGAGACGCTAGGACAGGAGAGATATGATCCCTTTGGCTGCTTCCTGTCAGAACTCTAGCTGCTGCGTTCTGGATCAGCTGCAGACTGTTGATGGAGTAATGTGGACATCCTGACAATAAAGAGTTGCAGTAGTCCAGTCTTGAAGTGACAAAAGCATGGATGAGCTTTTCAGCATCACTCTGAGAGAGGATGCTCCTGATCTTAGTAATATTACGCAGGTGAAAGAAAGCGGTCCTGGAGACCTGCTTAATATGAGAGACAAACGACATGTCTTGATCAAAGATAACTCCAAGGTTCCTCACAGTCGTACTGGAGGCCAGAGTAATTCCATCCAGGGAGAAAGTATTATCTGATAAACTAGTTCTGAGATGTTTCGGTCCAAAAACAATGACCTCAGTCTTGTCCGAGTTTAATAGTAAAAAGTTGGAGGACATCCAGTCCTTTATGTCCTTTAGACACGCCTGTAGTCTGACTAGCGGCTCCGTTTCTTCAGGCTTCATGGATAAATACAGCTGGGTATCATCAGCATAACAATGAAAGTTTATGCCGTGCTTCTGGATGATGTATCCTAGAGGGAGCATGTAGAGGGTGAACAGGATCGGTCCGAGCACAGAACCCTGTGGAACACCGTGGTTAACCCTTGTACCTGTGGAAGAAACATCATTAACATGAACAAAGGGAAATCTGTCAGATAAATATGATTTAAACCAGCGCAGTGCTGTTCCTGTAATCCTGATCTCGTGTTCCAATCTGTGTAGCAGGATGCGATGGTCTACGGTGTCGAAGGCAGCACTGAGATCCAGTAGAACGAGTACAGAGACGAGACCCCGGTCCGATGCCATGAGGAGGTCATTGGTGACTTTAAGCAGTGCTGTTTCTGTGCTGTGATGGGCTCTGAAACCAGACTGGAAAGCATCAAACAGACTGTTACTACACAGGTGGTCGTTTAGCTGACTTACAACAGCTCTTTCGAGTAGTTTGGAGATAAAGGTGAGGTTGGAGATCGGTCTGTAGTTTCCTAAGATGTCCGGGTCCAGTGAAGATTTTTTCAGTATCGGAATGATCACAGCAGTTTTAAAAGCCTGTGGTACATATCCTGTTTCCAGAGACAAGTTGATCTGTCCTAATATAGACTCTCCGATCAGAGGAATAGCATCTTTGAGGAGCCGTGAAGGGATCGGATCCAGAAGACAGGTAGTAGGTTTAGACTTGCTGATGCTGGTGGTCAGCTCAGGGAGGCCGATGGGCGCGAAGCAGTCCAGAGTTAGATCAGGATCCGTTTCCAGAAGTGGCGGTGTGTCCTCAGCGGTCACAGAAAGATTGTGGTTGATTTGTCCTCTAATAGTGGTGATTTTATCGGTGAAGAAGCTCATGAAGTCTTCACTACTAAGAGCTGCAGGAATGCGAGGCTCCACAGAGCTGTGGCTCTTTGTCAGCCTGGCCACGGCGTTAAAGAGAAAGCGCGGGTTGTTCTTGTTTTCTTCTATTAGTGATGAATAGTAGGCTGTCCTGGCTTTACGAAGGGCCTTCTTATACGTCAGCAGACTGTCTCTCCAGATCCTCCGGGAGTCATCTGATTTAGAGGACTGCCACATCCTCTCCATCCTACGTGTAATCCGTTTCAGTGATCGGATGTTTGAGTTGTACCACGGAGCTAGCCTCTTCTGGTTTGTAGTTTTCTTCTTCTTCAGTGGAGCAATCCTGTTTAAGACTGAGTGTAGTGTGTCTGCAGTGTTGTTGACAAAGCGGTCCAGCTCTGCAGGAGTAACATTTAAGTTGGTACCCCCGTCAGTACTTGGGACTGTGGGGAGTACTGGTAGGATTGCTGTCCTAAACTGCTTTACGGCGTCTTCAGACAGACATCTGCTGTAGTAGACCTTTTCCTCAGGTGCTGGTAGGTCTGAAAGAGAGAAGTCAAAAGTTATTAATGAGTGATCTGAAAGAACAGGATTTTGAGACCACACTAGCAGGTTCTCAGCTTCCAGGCCGTAGGTGAGAACCAGGTCGAGGGTGTGACTGTGACAGTGTGTGGGTTCATTTACTAACTGAGAGAACCCAACTGAATCCAAGAGTGAGTTGAAGGCAATCTTCAGACTGTCGGAGTCGACGTCCATATGAATGTTAAAGTCACCCACTATGATGACTTTATCTGTGCTAAGCACTAAACTTGATAAGAAGTCTGAAAACTCCAGCAGGAACTCTGAATAAGCAGCAGCAGGTGGACGATACACTACGACGAGTAAAACAAATTCTGACTTCTTCCAGCTTCCGTGAGACAGGCTGAGAGTGAGACTCTCAAAAGAAGTATGAGTAGACTTAGGTTTAGGATTCATCTGAAGACTGGAGCGGTAGATTGCTGCCACTCCTCCTCCGCGACCTGTAACTCTAGGAACATGACAGTTAATATAACAGGACAGAGTTGATTCATTTAAAGCAACATATTCTTCACCCTGTAACCAAGTCTCAGTGAGACAAAGTATATCAGTGTGATGATCAATAATTAGATCATTAACTAAGAGCGACTTAGAGTGTAGGGATCGTATGTTAAACAATCCACACCTGAGTGTTCTGTTACCTTGTTCTATGTGTTTGTGTGTGTTAGTGTGTATTTTTATGAGGTTATTATGATTAATATATCTTAACTTGTGTGCTTGATGAACTGTGGGAGGACGTGTGACCGTCACCACTTCAATAACATTATTAAGCTTAGTGTTTCTATGTGTATTTGTGTTTAATGTGTTTCTAACTGAGGGCGGCAGTCCTCCAGAAGCAGCAGAGAGGTGTGTAGGACAGCGACTCTGCCTCCTGGCCTCGACCCTGGGTTGTCAGGTTGGTCTAATAAACTTGGCTATGTTGCTAGAAATCAGAGCTGCACCACCCTGGGTGGGATGGATGCCGTCTCTCCTAATAAGGCCAGGTTTCCCCCAGAAAGTTTCCCAGTTATCTATAAAGGCCACGTTATTTTCTGGACACCACCATGACAGCCAGCGACGGAGCGAGGACATGCGGCTAAACATGTCATCACTGGTCTGATTCGGGAGGGGACCAGAGAACGCTACGGAGTCCGACATGGTTTTAGCTAAATTACACACCGACTCAATATTAACTTTAGTGACCTCTGACTGGCGAAGCCGGGTGTCATTAACACCGACGTGAATTATAATCCTACTGTATTTATGCTTATCTCTCGCCAGCAGCTTCAGGCTACCCTCTATGTCGCCCGCTCTGGCCCCCGGGATGCACTTAACTATAGCCGCTGGTGTCGGCTTTACATGCCGCAGAACAGAGTCGCCAATAACCAGGGTCGGCTTCTCAGCGGGTGTGTCGCCGAGTGGGGAAAAACGGTTCGATATGTCAAGCGGCTGGTGGTGAACCACGGGCCTTTGTTTCGGGCTACGCTTCCTTCGAACCGCCACCCAACCTCTCTGACTTCCCGGCTGCTCAGGGGCTGCCGGGGTGCGGATAACATCAGCTAAGGCAGGCTGGTCCGCACAGGCTAACTGCTGCTGGCTAGCTGCTGTGGCTACAGGTCTATTATCTAACATGCGGAGCCGACCCTCTAACTCGCTTAGCCTCGCCTCCAAGACTGTGAATAAGCTACACTTTGTGCACACCTCATGCTCACTAAAGGAGGCAGAGGAGTAACTGAACATGTCACACACCGTGCAGTGAGCAGGAGAGGGAGATGCAGAGCGAGTGGAAGAAGCCATGCTAAGCGCTAATGCTAACCGCTAAGTTACGGTAAGCTTCGCTACAGTGGTAAACGAGAAGGGAACCCAGAAACTGGTGCACTTAACTCTAACACTACGGTGCTTGTGTATTACCACAATAAAAGCAAACACAATATGTCTAATGCAGAAAGTCCGTAGCACCAACAGCGCACACCAAGTGAACAAACAGGACAGTGTCGAAACAGGAAGTGACGCAGTACGTTACCCCAATCACAGGATCATCACAGGTAATTATGGAAACATTAATATTAAAATTAATATTTTTATGGGAGGACATATCTGAAGAGAAGGCCCAGCTCCAACAGGCCGTGGACTGTATAGACCACATGTCCTCTCCTCCTCTGGAGAATACGGAGGTTCGGCGGTTGTGTTCCTACCGCGTCTCACTGCTGCAAAAGCTAGGGGCCCTTTGGAACCAAACATAGAATTTACGGGAGCGTATGAAAGAAATTCTGGTCCTCACTGGTTTTCTGCCCGGACCCAGGAGGGTCCACCTCACCTTCCACGCTGGTCTTCTGCCCAGACCCTGGAGGGTCCGCGTCTCCATCTCTGGTGGACTTCCGCCCAGACCCTGGAGGGTCTGCGACCTTGTATCTGGCGTTCCCCCGCCGTTTCTCTCGACCCTGGGAAATCTCGGCCTTCTCAGCCTCTGGCCTTGCCTTCCAGGCCTGCCTGGCCTGCCCCCCAGACTTCGTCATGCATTGACTTCCCTTTCCTCATGTGTGCACCCTTCCCCCTCGTGTGATTACCTGCTCCACCCTAATGTGCCTCACCTGTGTCCTATTGTCTTCCCGCCCTCCTGTGTATAAAGCCTGTGTGTTTCCTTCCCCTTGTTGCCAGTTCGTTTTGTGAGTCTTCCATGCGACACAGCCGTCCAAGTAGCCTTTCCGCTCTTGTGATTTTCCCTACGTGGTTTCGAGTATGTTTTGGATTCTCTTTTGGATTGGATTTCACTACTGCTTTTTGCCTTTGCCCTTTTGGATACCTCTGCCTTGTGGACTGAACTCCTGTGTACCGAACCTTGCCAGTATTAAAACACTAAGTTGGCTTTCACCTCCGGCTCTGTCTGCATTTGTGTCCGCCAGTTTTACCCAGACCCACCCACTGAGGTCTGCAACCACATATAAACCATGTTTCCCCACCAAACAGTTAGAATTGATGTGTGTTTTCTGTGAGACGAATGTGCGCATGTGTCAAAATAGCGAGTCCAAGCACCCACCAGCAGAAAACATAAATCAGCACCCCAAACCCAAATGAAAAACAAAAGGGGCCAGGCTTAAACAGTTCACAAGAATGCCCAGTCTAAAAAGTCCAGGGTGCGGAACCCCGATTGGGCCAGGGAGAAAGACCACCAGAGACAAGGTTGCTGACCTTGCAATTCCTGCAATACAATGCACAGTGGAACACAGGTACTGTGTCCTTACTGTCCTCCATGTCCACTCTGTCAATTTGGCTACAATAGTCTATTACTCATGAGACGGGACCATAGTACGGACAGGACCCAGTTTATGCATCACTGCCCACTCATGCCCGAGATAATGTTAATCCTGCCTGTTCTCACAAGATTTTGGGTCGTGTGGGAATTCCCGCCCGCTGCAGGTCTCTACTCCCAAAGGTCCCTGTGCTGTGGAAGATGTCCTGCATAGTGCTGGTGCTGAAGACGACGCAGCCCAGTGGTTGCTCGGACTACGGACCAGTGGCACTGACATCACATATCATAAAGACCCTGGAGAGAGTCATTCTGAAACCAATCCAGTCTACTGTTAGGCCTCATCTGGACCCTCTCCAGTTCACCTACCAGCCACAGCTGGGAGTTTTTAACATTACATTAAATTACATCATCTATCTACTGAACTGTGTCTACACCCACCTGGACAAGCCAGTGAACACAGTAAGGGGCATGTTTTTTTTACTTCTCCAATGCCAGCAACACAATCAAGTCATGGATTGTAAACTATCTAACCAGGGTGTCTCTGACACAGTGGTCAGCAGCACCAGGGCCCACAGGAACAGTCCTCTCTTCCTTCCTCTTCACCCTCTATACCTATGACTTCAGCTACCACAACAACACTGGCCTGGTGATGTTGTTGCAGCAGTGTCAGACAGAAGGATGCTGTCTAAACTGTTTTTACTGCACACAGTATTCAAGTTGTTATATATATATATATGACTACAGTTTTGACTACAATTTGTATTATTTTATATTTCTAACCTGTTTCTGAGCATGGAGCACCTGGAATGTGAGCAATGTCTCACTGGGTTTAATAAAGTTTTTGATTCAGAATTGCTGCCATGTTAGTGGCTGCTAGACATTGTCTTGAACATGGAAATTATCTAAAGAGAACAATACTGACATACACAAGTTTATTTCAGTTGTAAGTTTGTACATTTTAACATGGAGGTCTGTGAGGATGGACTCAATTGCAGTTCATGTGTCAATGGTACGAAAAAGGGTTAAACATCCTGCTTGTCTCAAGCCACCAGCCTGCTTGCTGGATTTCAGCCCTTGGCCTGCCAGGTAGCCTTTTGTTCTAGTTGATGAAGCTGACGACTAGCCTTCAGTTTTTCAAACTGAAAAGCAAAGAGGATGGTGAACACAGTTCCAAAGATGGACACAGCAGCAAGTCTTAGGGAGCTCGGTGGAAACAAAGCTGCCTGATGTGTGAAGAAAAAGTCGCTGTGAGTACTGGACTGAACACGGAGAACAGAAGGATCAGAGAGACCAGAGGAGACACGAGGCACACAGCTACAGAGGAGGCTGACATGTCAGCACAGTCAACAAGATGCTGATGCAGCAGTTGAAGTATTTTTTGTGTAGGTTAATCACCAAACATGGCCATAGATCAGGACAGGGACAGTGGGGACATGTCCACATGAATATCCAGTGACCCCTTTGTACATGCTAATGATAGTAAGGAAAATTACAACTTCAAAGAGCTAAAGAGGGGATTACTCAAAATCAGCCCGAGGTGTAGGCCACTTTTCTGTGTTTCACAAAGAGGGTGAGAGAGCTGGGCCCCCCTTAAACAAAGGCCCTCGTCAGTGGAGGACAATGCCCGGAGTGGCCCTGGGTCATTTTGAGTTTGACACCGCTGGTTTAAGGAATCCACAGCAGAGATGGTGCATGAGAACAGGTCTGATGGTCTGATCTCTGATGCCGTAGATCAGAGAGCACAGACATCTGGGAAACAGGGAAACACATACATACAAAACTGTATAAAGGCGCAGAAACATTATCTTTGTTAAAATTCCTGATAGGGCAATGAGAAATGGACTGAAGATAGTTGAGAATAGAATGAGGCAGAGCTGCACCAGATGCAGCAGCAGAGTGTTACGAGCTTTTCTGGCAGAAGCTTTGTCTGTGGAGGCCGACCTGGCTGCAATGATTACACCAAAGTAGGAAAAAGAAATTGCAACACCAGCTGATATAAACAGGACACAAATGAAGGCTCTGTCATAATCATTAGACTGAGGCCCAAGAAGCATGGCAACATCAGAGCAGAAGTCCTTCATCTGCAGACTCTCAAGGTCTTTAAAAGGAAATTCTAACAGCAGCAGGACACGAGTGAGAATATTTAGAGAACCCAAGGCCCAGATTACAACGATGGCCACACCTGTGTTCCTGATGGTGATGATGGTAGTGTGTCTCAGTGGGTAACACACAGCTACATATCTCTCCAAAGACATCACCAACAGTGTGAGAGGAGAGATTGTAGTGGTGAGACTGGCGAGCAAAGTGAGGAAACCACAGACAGGATATGTCAGAAATAATGTACAGACAGCAATAAAGTACAGTAAATGACTGAGAGCCATCTGAACAGTGTCTGCAAACAGAAGGTTATACAAGAGAACATAACGAGAGGTCTCACAAAACACTGGCTTACTCCTCAGTGTGAACAACATGGTCACATTAATGAAGAGGAACACACAGCACGGCAGCGTTGTCACAACAGCTCCAGTCACTCTCTCCAGTAACTGGACCTGTTGTCCGTCCGTGATGTTAGTCTGAGATCCAGATGTGTCTGACATGACAGAGAAAATCTAAGTCATGACGGTGTCAGTGGAAGACTAAAGCACAATGATGCAGTCAGAACTCCTACAGCAGTTTAGACAAACATCAACAAGAAGTCATGAAAACACAGAGTCCCTGAGCAGACAGCCGGCTGGTTCCACTCACAGCTTGGTTCCATGTGGCAGAGCTGCTCTGCAGGGTTAGATTAACCTTGCATGAGTTATGAAGTCTCTCTTCACAGTTCATTCACGTGACACACCACATGTTCACATGGTTACTGGGCCAATGGTGACTGATGTCACCTCTTTCCTTCTATTATCTAATATTGTGAGTGGTTCCTTGTTACTGTGGCTGTATGACATGATTAACTCTATCACATTAAAACAGCCTTTTCCTTTGGACCTACAGTGTATCCCACACATCTGTGTTGTCCATAACAGCAACACTGAACAGTTTCAGATACATTCAGACCAGCCCTTCTAATCCAAGATCCAGGCCTCGCTCAAAATGACTTCAGTCACCTTTCATACCGATTGTGATGAACTGCAGCAGGTCGTCTTGACCACGTCTACATGACTAGAGCCTCTGAATTGCCGCCTGTTTCAGTCGCTCTTTGTTTCTCTCTTACTTCTTGTTGTTTCTGTTTTTTTTATTATATACCATTTGTACACCTGCAAGATTTTAACAGCTTCACTTAAAATGTTGGTTTGGAGAGTCTTTGTTTTTCTTTGGACTCTTGGAGACGATGAGATACTAGCCGTGTCTCCCTCTGTGATTATGGGCAACATGATAGACCAGCAAATAGGGCTAGCCAGGAGCCAGAGTCGACATTGGGAGAGTAGTCTGATGATTTTTCAGAGTCATGGCTACAGGCGGATATTCCGGACAATGTTTCCGTCAAGGGATTTCAGCTGGTTCGAGCTGACAGGGATTGCACAGAGAGCAGTATGCACAAAGGAGGTGGGCTTGCTGTTTTTGTTAACAAAAGATGGTGCAACCCTGATCATGTTACAATCAAGGACTGTATCTGTAGCTCGGACATTGAACTGCTAGTGGTTGGCCTCAGACCATATTATTTGCCCCGTCAGTTCTCACACACCATCGCTGTCGCCGTCTATGTTTCCCAAATTGCTGACCCGACGTCGGCCTGTGATGTCATCCACACGGCAAAACTACAGACTGAACACCCGACTGCTCTCATCATCATCTCTGGTGATTTTAACCACGTCTTCATAGACAAAACACCCCCTAAATTCACTCAGTATGTGACCTGTAAGACCAGTGAGAAGAGGACCCTGGACTTGCTGTATGTTAACGTGGAGGATGCATACAGCTCTACCCCCTCCCCCCTCTTAGAAGATCAGATCACAACTTGGTTCTCGTCGCCCCCTGTTATGTGCCCCTGGTTAAACGTTTGCCTGTGACCACAAGGACAGTGAGGAGATGGTCAGAGGACAGCTGTCTGGCACTGCAGGCTTTGAGGTAACGGACTGGGAGGTACTCTGTGGGCCTCATGGTGAGGACATTGATGGGTTTACAGTGTGCATCACAGACTACATTAATTTCTGTGTAGACTGCAACGTCACAATAAGAACTGTTAAGTGTTACCCAAACAACAAGCAAAAGACATAAAAGCCATCCTAAAAGAGAAAGTATGTAAATAAGTAAGCTTCCAGAAGTGGCAACAGGGAGGAGCAGAGGGCCATTCAGAGAGACCTGAAGGTGAAGATCAGAGAAGCTAAAGAAAACCACAGAAGGAAGAACAACATGAGGGAGGTCTGGAGTGGCATGACAACCATCACATGTTTCAGACCAGCTAGCAGAGGGAGCAATGGTGGAGTGGCCAATGAATGAAACCTGTTCTTATCAGATTTGACACTTTGGTCCTGGTCCCCACTGACTCTCCTGTTGACTGTTGGAATTTATAAATATTTTTTAGGCTTGTTTAAAACACTGTAGGCTATATAGATTATGACTCAGTTCCTGACTAAGAGTTGTATTTATGTGTGCTGTTTTCATTGATTATCGGTTAAACAAAAGGCCTTATTAGATTTATAATATCTACACAATATTTATAAGAGCTGGGATATTAGAGTTATAAAATGTGAAATGATTCAATACAAAGCATAGAATAAAGCTTTTATTTACCACACAGCACTCCCTTTCCTGATCAGTGTAATAATAAAACAATGTACAGTGGAACACAGGTGTTGTGTCCTTACCATCCTCCATGTCCACTATGTCAATTTGGCTACAACAGCCTACTACTCGTGAGACAGGACCATAGACCAGACGGGACCCGATACCTTTATACGTGACTGCCTGCTTCAGACAGAAGGAGGCCTGCGGGCCTAATCCAGCCAACTGCCCCGTTCTATCTGACACACACCCTGATGTCCAGAACATATATAATCCGGCATGAATCTGTTTTGTAAATGTAAGATTTTTATTTTCATTTCATATAAACTGAAACTACCCACAACATTCTACTGAATCAAACCACAGTCATACTAACAAAAATAATTTATTTTCAGCAGAAAAAATTACAGCAAAGATGAAAGGTTGGCGCTCACACTCCGGCCGTTGTTGGTGAGAGAGCGCAGCTCCGAAATGTATTTGTTTACGGCTGTGAACAATAAAGGTGTTTCAAACTGAAAAGCAAAGAGGATGGTGAACACAGTCCCAAAGATGGACACAGCAGCAAGTCTTAGGGAGCTCGGTGGAAACAAAGCTGCCTGATGTGTGAAGAAAAAGTCGGCATCCTAAAGGAAAATGAGAGAGACCAGAGGCACACAGCTACAGAGGAGGCTGACATGTCAGCACAGTCAGCAAGATGCTGATGCAGCAGTTGAAGTAAATTTTGTGATGGTGAGTTAATCACCAAACATGGCCATAGATCAGGACAGGGACAGTGGGGACATGTCCACATGAATATCCAGTGACCCCTTTGTACCTGCTAATGATAGTAAGGAAAATTACAACTTCAAAGAGCTAAAGAGGGGATTACTCAAAATCAGCCCGAGGTGTAGGCCACTTTTCTGTGTTTCCTAAAGAGGGTGAGAGAGCTGGGCCCCCCTTAAACAAAGGCCCTCGTCAGTGGAGGACAATGCCCGGAGTGGCCCTGGGTCATTTTGAGTTTGACACCGCTGGTTTAAGGAATCCACAGCAGAGATGGTGCATGAGAACAGGTCTGATGGTCTGATCTCTGATGCCATAGATCAGAGAGCACAGACATCTGGGAAACAGGGAAACACATACATACAAAACTGTATAAAGGCGCAGAAACACTAACCTTGTTAAAATTCCTGAAAGTGCCATGAGCAATGTACTGAACATAGTTGAAGACAGAATGAGGCAGAGCTGCACCAGATGCAGCAGCAGAGTGTTACGAGCTTTTCTGGCAGAAGCTTTGTCTGTGGAGGCCGACCTGGCTGCAATGATTACACCAAAGTAGGAAAAAGAAATTGCAACACCAGCTGATACAAACAGGACACAAATGAAGGCTCTGGAATAATCATTAGACCGAGGCCCAAGAAGCATGGCAACATCAGAGCAGAAGTCCTCCATCTGCAGACTCTCAAGGTCTTTAAAAGGAAATTCTAACAGCAGCAGGACACGAGTGAGAATATTCAGAGAACCCAAGGCCCAGATTACAACAATAGCCATACCTGTGTTCCTGATGGTGATGATGGTAGTGTGTCTCAGTGGGTAACACACAGCTACATATCTCTCCAAAGACATCACCAACAGTGTGAGAGGAGAGATGGTAGTAGTGAGATTGACGAGAAAATTAAGGAAACCACAGACAGGATATGTCAGAAGTAATGTACAGACAGCGAACAAGTACAGTATATGACCGAGAGCCATCTGAACAGTGTCTGCAAACAGAAGGTTATACAAGAGAACATAACGAGAGGTCTCACAAAACACTGGCTTACTCCTCAGTGTGAACAACATGGTCACATTAATGAAGAGGAACACACAGCATGGCAGCGTTGTCACAACAGCTCCAGTCACTCTCTCCAGTAACTGGACCTGTGGTACATCCGTGATGTTAGTCTGAGATCCAGATGTGTCTGACATGACAGAGAAAATCTAAGTCATGACGGGTTCAGTGGAAGACTAAAGCACAATGATGCAGTCAGAACTCCTACAGCAGTTTAGACAAACATCAACAAGAAGTCATGAAAACACAGTCCCTGAGCAGACAGCCGGCTGGTTCCACTCACAGCTTGGTTCCATGTGGCAGAGCTGCTCTGCAGGGTTAGATTAACCTTGCATGAGTTATGAAGTCTCTCATCACTGTTCATTCACGTGACACACCACATGTTCACATGGTTACTGGGCCAATGGTGACTGATGTCACCTCTGTCCTTCTATTATCTAATATGGTGAGTGGTTCCTTGTTACTGTGGCTGTATGACATGATTAACTCTATCACATTAAAACAGCCTTTTCCTTTGGACCTACAGTGTATCCCACACATCTGTGTGTCCATAACAGCAACACTGAACAGTTTTAGATACATTCAGACCAGCCCTTCTAATCCAAGATCCAGACCTCGTTCAAAATGACTTCAGTCACCTTTCGTACCCATTGTGACGAACTGCAGCAGGTCTGTTATGATAGAGATTGTCTGGACCCAAATGCAGACACAAATGATGATTGAGGTGAACTGAATGAGAGTTTTAATACAAAAACTAAAATCCAATGCACAAAACACAAATCAAAAGAGTAAAAGGAACTAACAAACCAAACACAAAGGAGATCCACTGGAACACACAGGAAACATGACCATGACCATAACTGACAAAAACAAAGACAACACAGGACTTGCATACAAGAGGACAAGGATCAAATTTTGTACCAGGACCTAAACACGCTTATTTCTGCTGGAAGTTCCCATGACCTCTCCTTGGGCCCATATCCCTGCAAGTCAACCCATGGCAGGCTCATGGCGCTTCAGAGGCGCCTCCAGATCTCGATTGGTCCTCTCTGTCTGGCCATTGGTTTGGGGGTGGAAGCCCAAGGAGAGGCTAGCTGTGGAGTCTTCAAAAGTAGCGCTAAACATCTTAGGAGTTAAAGAATTAAAAACACAGAAACAGCGCAAAGGAGCAGCGCTTGTAGAGGGTGCAGGCACAGAGAGGGAGAATAAAAGAAGGTAGATGGCCAGAGAGGAGCGTGCAACTAATTTCAGTTATCTGTCCATCCAATCCATATGACAATACAAGATCCAGGATATGACCTTTTTATTGCGTCTGCTCCAGAACACACCGTCAGCATGAGGTTGAAAGAGTCAATTACATTCAGAAAGTCTCTAACCAGAGGTTTGGTCTCACAGCAGAAATGTACGTAGAAATTACTGACAATCAAGAAGTGATCATATCTAAGTATGACATCCGACACAAAGTGTCCCAAACAAAGTTTCTGTTGAATGTTGGTGGCCAACAGACTACATCCGATAGACTCGTCCCCTTTCCTGAACCTGCCACGGCGGAGGTGCATGTGTGAATGGGTCAACACTGAACATTCTGAGCGGACTCCACCTGGTGTTCTGTGTGTTCTAGCACATTTCAAACAGACAGAACTTGTTTCAAACAATTCTGTTGTTTATTGCTACATAATTATGAAACATCTGCACCAATGAAGTGCGATGAAGTAGCATTAAGATCATTTTAATCGTAACAGAGCAGTAATCCACCTTAATCTTTAAACATCCATATTTGACTGTTAACTTTCGAGACTTTTGAATTCTCGGATGATGTGTTTGAATATAAAATGTGTATTGTTCGTCTGGTCGGCAATCACAATACAACAAACATGTTAAACACAGGAAACACTGGACGACACAGAATTTACAATTATCAGGAGAAAAACCCTGAACAACATGGTCACAAAGTGAATCATAAGATATTGTATTTTAGTTTCACTTCCTACTCCAGGAAAAGAGGCTTTTTGGGATAAGTTAAAACTAAAAGAAAGAAATGACAGAAAATTGTTTCTTGCTTTATGTGGACTACGCAAATGCATTGGGCCCCTTAAACCCCCAGGCGGTCCCAAAGCTGCAGGTTCAGCCTCGTCTGAGGAGAATTGAAATGACCTGTCTTTACCTGTGGCTATCACGTGTTTATATTATCCTTTTTATGCTTAAAAATAGAATATGCATGTTTCTGAGGCATAATTAAATCAAAATCTTTGGACTGTGCTGTGACACCCACACCGCCGACAGGTATGATGTGAATTATTGATAGCTACATCGTTACCATTAACAACATCGTGTCATCAAAAAGAACTTATCGCAGAGGCGTAGAAAAATTGATAAAGGTACGGCATTTATTCACGATGTGGGAGGAAGGTGAATTTTTAACAAGTGTGTTTATACATACTTCTTCCTAGCTAGTCCAGCTAGCCTCAGATAAATGTTGTCTGGGTGGAATATGCTCATGAAACATATATTTTTATTGTTAGTTTGTTTTCATATTTTGCATTCTAAAATAGTTGAATATTTTAATTCAAGGTGTTCAAAATGTAAAGCAAACATTTTTAGTAACACTCAGTATTGGTTTTATTTATTAACTTAAAGAGGATTGTTGTTTTCCTGTTATTATAATGTTTTAGTAGTAAAATACTGAAAAACTACATTCTTCTCATATCCAGACATGACATCCACAAAAATAATAAACTGAGGTGACAATATATTATTTTGTGACCACATCATAACTGTAACATTAGGACATTTTGGCTGATTTGAGCCAGCTGCCCTTTGGGAGTAAGCTAAAGCTGCACAGACAGTTTCACTGAATTAGGCTGTTAATGAGTTCCAAAGATATTCTGAACGTTTGAAAATCACTTTTACAAAAAAGTGACATTCGAATATATAAGGCCTGCATGGACAGGACAGCAAGAGACTGACAAGAACATGGTTAGAAAAGACATTCACCTTAACAACAAGATATCTTGATGTTTCTACAGAAGGTGTGTTTCATTTCTTTAACCAGCTGTGGTAACATTATATTAAAGGGAACCCACAGTGAGCAAGGTTTTTTTTCTGGTTTCTTGTCTGGTGGCTCAGACGTAAACGGACATCTTCAGCTTGTATTTTTCTCAGAGGCCTTTCAGGTGTCTCATCTCTCTGTCACAGCAACAACAGAGAGCTTCAGGCGACAGCACAGATAGTACAGGAGGACAGGTCTGATGGTCTTGTCTCTGATGCCGTAGATAAGAGCGCTCAGACATCTGGGCAGAACGATAATAAACACATACAAAATAATCTGGATGCATATAAGCATGGTCCTCGTGACAACGTTTGAGGCGGCTATCAGTAAGGGGTTGTGTATGGTTGAGGACAGAATGAGGCAGAGCTGCACCAGATGCAGCAGCAGAGTGTTACGAGCTCTTCTGGCAGAAGCTTTGTCTGTGGAGGCCGACCTGGCTGCAATGATTACACCAATGTAAGAGGAAATGACTGACAGACCAGCTGATACAAACAGGAAACAGGTGTAAGCTTTGTCATAGTCAACAGTCACAGGAGTGAGAAACATGAGAAAGGTACTACAAAACTGTTTCATCTGCAAACTCTGTAGCTGCTCAAAAGGAAACTGTAACAGCAGCAGAACCAGGACGCCAGTGTTCAGTGAACAAAAGGCCCAGACTGCCGTGATGGCTGCACCTGTGTTCCTGATGGTGATGATGGTAGTGTGTCTCAGTGGGTAACACACAGCTACATACCTCTCCAAAGACATCACCACCAGTGTGAGAGGAGAGATTTCACTGGTGAGATTGGCAACCATGACAAAAACACCACAGACAGGATACGTCAGCATGATTCTACACGCAGACAGAATGTAGAGTAACTGACTGACTGCAATCTGCACAGTGTCTGCAAACAGGAGGTTATACAGCAGAATGTAACGGCAGGTCTCACGAAACACCGGCCTGCTTCTCAGTGTAAACAACATTATCACATTAATGATTAAGAATATGCAGCATGAAATTGTAGTCAGAGTGACCAGCAGCATTTTCTCCACTAGTCCCATACTATCATCAGTAGTGTTGGTCCAAGCTTGACTAGACATCTCAAAAACTAACCAGCGAACATTAGAGCAAAAAAAGGAGTTTCACCTGTGCAGGTAACAGCAGGCTGCTGCACAGGGTCTACCTGCTGTCCCACTTTTTATATCAGCTTTGACCATGTGACGCGATGGCAGAAGGGTGATGTCATCTAATAAGGTTTACTTTCATTCTTGCTTTTGTTTTGGTTGTATGCAACATTAAAAAAGACATTGTGTTCAGCTTATACTGTTTTTAGGGACTTCTTGTTAACAGTGTCTTTCACAGCTTGCTTTGCTCAGAATCACTTGATTTGCTGGGAAACGGAAAAACCAAGCAAAATGTGAGCTACAATATTCAAATAACGTCAAAGTTAGAGAAATCTGAAAAAGCCCTTGTTAAAGAGAGCACTCTATGAGAGGATAGTCCACCCTCAGCCCATTTTCTAAGGCTGCACACAACAGACTTCTTGTCTGTTTTGAAGTAATTATTGTTATAATGATTTTCCTGTGTATTTAGTCTCGATTTTGACCCACTGAACGTACTCAAAAAGTCACCAAACTTTTCCCAAAATTGTCTCCCAACTAAAGTTCCTACTTGTAATAATATTCAGCACAACTGCTACAGACTTGAAACTTTGTACATGGATGTATCGCCCTCTGACGAGAAAAAAACTCTTTGACAAAAATTCCACTATGTACAGGAAGTCCGCTATTTTGAATAAACGGCATCATGTTCCAATTTGAACTCCCCGCACTTTAACAAACCCCTTCTAGGGGAAATGTCCAAACACCCTCTAAATTGGTCTTAGTCTTAAGGCATTAGGGGCCAAAAGGTATCCAAAAGGCAGCACTTCGTCATATGGTTTGGCTGTGGAGCCACCACAAAGTTGATAAGGTCTGATAGACCTGAGATTTTGTGACCTGGTTCTGCAGACATGGCTGAGCAAAAGTTATCAAAAACGCAGCTCGATGTTACACCATGTGGGCGGGGCAACGCCACAAAGGTGACCTTTCGCCACCATAGAGAAAGCTGCTGTGTTTCTTGATTTATTAATCCTACCTGCCTTTTACTCTATCATGACATCAGCCCCTGTGCACCTTTTCATATCACCTCATCGTCATATGTGGGCATGGCCACATGGCTCAGCAGCGAACTCTAGAATGAGATCTGAGTCCCCGTTTGACCTACAGACATGAAAATCGGTACACATATGTATCACCTCTAGATGAGAAAAAGAGTCTTTTGGAGGTATCCTCTAAAATGCACAGGAAGTCCGCCATTTTGAAAAAAAAGGCACCATTTTTCATTTTTCACTCCCCGCACAAACTCCTCCTAGGGGATTTGTCCAATCCACCTGAAAATCGGTCTGGTTACTCTTAAAGCATTAGGGACCAAAGGTTATCAAAAACGCAGCACTTCATCATACGGTCTGGCTGTGGCACCACCACGAAGTTGACCCTTCGCCAATGCACAGGAAAAAGATGTTTTTGTGGCTGTATCTCTGTGTACTCTTCTGCCCTGCAGACCACAGCTCATGCCGGTACCAGGGAGCGAGAGGACATGAGACAATAGGGGAGGCGGCGGCGGCTGCGAGTTCCAGGGACCGCAAGGAGTACAAGGGCCCGTCATTGCTGCTTGCAGCTTTAATTTCACAATCTAAACAGCGCAAAATCCAGTTAAAACCAGAAGGGTTTCGATCAAAAACCGTTCCGCGGCCAGGATGAAAACGCATAATTCTTCCTGTATCTGAGGTTTAACTATAGGCCGAATTCTCCTCTCCAGTACCCTGGCATAGACTTTACCAGGGAGACTAAAGAATGTTATCCCTCTGTAGTTAAAGCACATTGAAATGTGTCAGCACCACAACATCCAGATACTTAAGGTACTCAGGACGGATCTCATTCACCCCCAGTGGTGCCAGCAAGCTGTTTAACTACCTCGGCAACTTCAGCCTGGGTGATAAACAAGTCCACCACTGAGTCCCCAACCTCTGCTTCCTCAATGGAAATGGTGTTGGTGGGATTGAGGAGATCCTCAAAGAACTCTTTAGTCAAGGTCAACAGTTCCCCACCTCCCCTGTAAACAGTGTTGGTGAAGTACTATTTCCCCTCTCTGAGGCACTGAACAGTTTTGCCAGAATCTGTAGATGATAGTCCCTCTTGATGGCCTCCCGAAACTCCCCCAAGCCAGAGTTTTTGCCTCCATGACTGCCCTATCCACAGCACGCTTGGCCTATCACCTGCTTTAGGGGTCCCACAAGCCAACCATTCTGGATAGGACTTCTTCTTCAAGGGACCACAATGATCAAAGATGCAGGGGGCTCAAGGCAAGGGCCAAAAGAGCACAAAGTTCAGAAGGTTAAGGAAACCGAGCCAAAGGAATAGAACCGATAGCCCTCCAGAGTCCATACCGGAACCCACCCAAGACTGAGACGAGGACCCTCCAGGGTCAGAGCAGAAGGACGCCAAATGGTGAGCTTGAGTGCCCTCCAGAATCCGGGAAGAAGACCACCAGAGACCAGGTCGTGGACCTTCCTGGGTCCGGGCAGAAGCCCACCAGAGACAAGGTTAGAGACCATAAGCAGTCTTGTTGATGACAATGTTTATGCCAAGAAATGGCAGGTGAATAAAAAGGCTGAGGTAAAGAATGGGGTATAGAATTAGACCTTGTGTATAGGTGAAGTGGCAGAGCAACTGACCATTGAGCAGGATGCCGATGCATGCACATGTGAAATTACAATCCTAACTTCAACTTCATGTTCTGCATGTTTTAATGATGTTAATTAGGGCCTGAGCACCGAATGGTGCGAGAGCCCTATTGTATTTCTAGGAGTCAACACTTTGCCAAAAAAAAGCAATATTTGAGTGCCTTAATGAACACCGAACTTCACAAAATTTCCACCACATGTCGGCCCCTGTGAGCATGTTCATATGCCACTGTCTGTTAGGATTCTGTGTTTCTTGAATTGTTTTCTGTTTAGTTTCATTCCGGCCCTGAGTCTGTGATCTGTGTGTTTGCAGTTGTGTCTTGTGTTTCCTGTTTAATTTTGAAAGTTTTGTGTTGCTGTGTTTTACTTCCTTGTGTTTCCCGCCTTTAGGATTGCTTGCCCCGCCCTGATGTGTCTCACCTGTGTCTTGTTACCCTTCTGTATTTAAGTCCTGTGCTCCCCTTTGTTCTTGTTAAGCTGGATCCATACTCCACGAGAACAGAGAACTCCCTCCCCCCTGCAGACATTACGCCCACTAAATGCTGTCATTTCTCTCTCGGACCGCCCATTGTGCAGCTCTCTTGTACACATGGCCTGGGCAGAGCTTTTTCTCTCAAGGCTGTGCGTCAACCATGCTGTGATTGGACAGAATTTATTGTGGGCGTGATGAATGTGTTGAAGCCAAGAGCTTCTTCAGGTGCAGAACACACAGACAGAAGGAGGAAGTACAACGACAATGGACAGTTTAGATGAGCAGCTGGCAAACAGCTCCTGGAAGGAGAAACACGGTGCACAGAGGAGAGCGTCTGTCCACAAGGTGGCGATAAAAATTAATCCCAGTATTGATCACAGCGTTACAGCGGCTGGACGCACATTAAACCCCGGGAGATGGGATGTATTATTGCAGACAGTCATCCACGCGTCCTCACAGACCTCACAGACCAGAGGTCTGCTACAGTCAGCTGCACTGATCTTCTATCTGTTGTCAGCTGTGCGCCCTCTGCCCTGAACATTATCAGCTCGTTAGGCCAGATAACCACGACTGTGCTCACAATTTACAATACAATTGCATTGTCAAGCTTTTGTGTGAGACGTGCGCTGCGTAGGAGGCCGTATGAGGAGTTCTGCACACACACGTCTCGCGGAGTATGGTACCTCCGTGCCGAAAAGAACTTTTTTTTTTTACTCTTACCACCCGTGGAGCGAGTTCTCTGTTTTCGTGGAGTATGAAACAGCCTTAAGTCTGTCCGTTTATCCATGGCGTGTCCCCGTGTGTTCCTCACTTTTAGGTTTGGTTTGTCTTCTACTAGTTTTTTCTTGTTGAAATAGTTAGTTGATTTTACTCCTTTGATTTGTACTTTGTGTTCTGGGATTTTATGTTTAACCTTTAGGCTTTATTAAAAGCTCACTTTTAGTTCACCTCAGCCTTTGTGTCTGCATTTGGGTTCAAACTTCCACATAACACAACACTGTTGCCACGATTGCCCGTGATCAACATGGATTAGCACCGCCAATTTATGACGGGATGTCCGTTGCCGTTCACAGTGACCCGGCGCATGCATGGCTCTGCAAACGGTCCCTAATGCTTTTCTGCAGGGGAGACTGTAACAACCAAAGACAACTGACAATCGAAAGGATGCCAGTGCCCCACTGGCAGCAGGCTTCCTGCACTTCAATGACTTAAGCAAGGTCCCGTGAGGCCAGCTAAACCTCAACGGGTTGAGCACATCGCCCTCGCCCTGACAACCTCTTTGCGTTGGCCAGGGAGCCAAAGGCCACCTGGTTCCTGATGCTCATCTGCACCGGTCACCGATACGGGCCAACCTTGGGAGCAACCGATACGGCTGACAGTATCGCCAAGTGTGTTAGTTGCGCACTGCAGCAACACGCTAAGTGATCTTCTCACCAAGATAAGCCAGCTGAGAGGTCTTCGTAGAAACTTCAGGATGAAGTACAACAGGCTGACTTTTACTAACAGTATTTATTCATAGTGTCACAACAAGGTGAACCTGACTATCAGTCTCTTCCTGCTCCATCAGTACAGACAAATCACCAAAACTTCTTGGAGGGGAAAGTTTTAGTCATACATGTTAAACTTGAGGCCTGCGGGCCTAATCTGGCCCACTGCCCCATTCTCTGACCCACACCCGAAGTCAAAATTATATATAATTCAGCCTAAATCAGTTTTGTAAATGTAAGATTTTTATTTTCATTTCATATAAACTGAAACTACCCACAACATTCTACTGAATCAAACCACAGTCATACTAACAAAAATAATTTATTTTGAGCAGCAAAAATTACAGCAAAGATCAAAGGTTGGCGCTCACACTCCGACCGTTGTTGTTGAGAGAGTGCAGCTCTGAAATGTATTTGTTTACGGCGGTGAACAATAAAGGTGTTTCAAACTGAAAAGCAAAGAGGATGGTGAACACAGTCCCAAAGATGGACACAGCAGCATGTCTTAGGGAGATCGGTGGAAACAAAGCTGCCTGATGTGTGAAGAAAAAGTCGCTGTGAGTACTGGACTGAACACGGAGAACAGAAGGATCAGAGAGACCAGAGGAGACACGAGGCACACAGCTACAGAGGAGGCTGACATGTCAGCACAGTCAACAAGATGCTGATGCAGCAGTAAATTTTGTGATGGTGAGTTAATCACCAAACATAGCCATAGAGCAGGACAGGGACAGTGGGGACATGTCCACATGAATATCCAGTGACCCCTCTGAACCTCCTAATGATAGTAAGGAAAATTACAACTTCAAAGAGCTAAAGAGGGGATTACTCAAAATCAGCCCGAGGTGTAGGCCACTTTTCTGTGTTTCCTAAAGAGGGTGAGAGAGCCGGGCCCCCCTTAAACAAAGGCCCTCGTCAGTGGAGGACAATGCCCGGAGTGGCCCTGGGTCATTTTGAGTTTGACACCGCTGGTTTAAGGAATCCACAGCAGAGATGGTGCATGAGAACAGGTCTGATGGTCTGATCTCTGATGCCATAGATCAGAGAGCTCAGACATCTGGGAAACAGGGAAACACATACATACAAAAATGTATAAAGGCGCAGAAACATTATCTTTGTTAAAATTCCTGAAAGCATCATGAGCAATGTACTGAACATAGTTGAAGACAGAATGAGGCAGAGCTGCACCAGATGCAGCAGCAGAGTGTTAAGAG
This sequence comes from Parambassis ranga, assembly GCF_900634625.1. Classification (NCBI taxonomy): domain Eukaryota; kingdom Metazoa; phylum Chordata; class Actinopteri; family Ambassidae; genus Parambassis; species Parambassis ranga. Next base: position 694,883 of record NC_041034.1, on the reverse strand, counting down.
CTTTTCTGGCAGAAGCTTTGTCTGTGGAGGCCGACCTGGCTGCAATGATTACACCAAAGTAGGAAAAAGAAATTGCAACACCAGCTGATACAAACAGGACACAAATGAAGGCTCTGTCATAATCATTAGACCGAGGTCCAACAAGCATGGCAACATCAGAGCAGAATTCCTTCATCTGCAGACTCTCAAGGTCTTTAAAAGGAAATTCTAACAGCAGCAGAACCCGAGTGAGAACATTTAGAGAACTGAAGGCCCAGATTACAACGATGGCCACACCTGTGTTCCTGATGGTGATGATGGTAGTGTGTCTCAGTGGGTAACACACAGCTACATATCTCTCCAAAGACATCACCAACAGTGTGAGAGGAGAGATTGTAGTATTAAGATTGGTGAGAAAATTAAGGAAACCACAGACAGGATACGTCAGAAATAATGTACAGACAGCAACCAAGTACAATAAATGACCGAGAGCCATCTGAACAGTGTCTGCAAACAGAAGGTTATACAAGAGAACATAACGAGAGGTCTCACAAAACACTGGCTTACTCCTCAGTGTGAACAACATGGTCACATTAATGAAGAGGAACACACAGCACGGCAGTGTTGTCACAACAGCTCCAGTCACTCTCTCCAGGAACTGGACCTGTAGTACATCCGTGATGTTAGTCTGAGATCCAGATGTGTCTGACATGACAGAGAAAATCTAAGTCATGACGGGTTCAGTGGAAGACTAAAGCACAATGATGCAGTCAGAACTCCTACAGCAGTTTAGACAAACATCAACAAGAAGTCATGAAAACACAGAGTCCCTGAGCAGACAGCCGGCTGGTTCTACTCACAACTTGGTTTCATGTGGCAGAGCTGCTCTGCAGGGTTAGATTAACCTTGCATGAGTTATGAAGTCTCTCTTCACTGTTCATTCACGTGACACACCACATGTTCACATGGTTACTGGGCCAATGGTGACTGATGTCACCTCTGTCCTTCTATTATCTAATATGGTGAGTGGTTCCTCGTTACTGTGGCTGTATGACATGATTAACTCTATCACATTAAAACAGCCTTTTCCTTTGGACCTACAGTGTATCCCACACATCTGTGTTGTCCATAACAGCAACACTGAACAGTTTCAGAAACATTCAGACCAGCCCATCTAATCCAGGCCTTGTTCAAAATGACTTCAGTCACCTTTCGTACCCATTGTGACGAACTGCAACAGGTCTGTTATGATAGAGTTTTTCTGGACCCAAATGCAGACACGAATGATGATTGAGGTGAACTGAATGAGAGTTTTAATACAAAAACTAAAATCCAATGCACGAAACACAAATCAAAAGAGTAAAAGGAACTAACAAACCAAACACAAAGGAGATCCACTGGAACACACAAGAAACATGACCATGACCATGACCATGACCATAACTGACAAAAACAAAGGGAAACACAGGACTTACATACAAGAGGACAAGGATCAAATTATGTACCAGGACCTAAACACGCAACACAAAGTGTCTGTTGATGTCACGACCTGGTGTTTGTTTATGGTTTCGTTTTCCTTGTTTTGGGTTTTTAGTTTAATCTGTGTTTAGTTATAGTTATTTTTCCTGTAGTTCTGGTGTTTTGTTTTCCTGGGTTTGTGTTTAGTTGTCTAGTCTTGTCTTGTGTTTCCAGTTTTACTTTGGTAGTCCTGTCCTCCCTGTGTATTGTCTTGTGTTCTACTTCCTGTGTTTTCCCTCCTTGTTGATTACCAGCCCTGCCCTCATGTGTGTCACCTGTGTCTCGTTGTCTTCCCTGGTCCCTTTGTATATAGTCTGTGTCTTCCCCTTTGTCCTTGCTAGTTCGTCTCGTCTGGTGTAGGGTTTTGTTCTGTCCATGTCTTGTCCATGCCATGCCCTGCTCTGTTCCAGGTAGTTTCTTTGTTCTTGTTATGTTTTTCGTTCCTGCCTTTTATGCCATGTGCCTATTTTTCCTTAGTTCTTTCCTGCCACGCAAAGTGTGATTTTTAGTTAGTTATTTTGGTACTTTACCCTTTGACCACGACGAGTGTGATTTTTAGTTTTGCATTGTTTTGCCCTCCTGGCCTTAAATAAAAGACTTTTTGGATTTTAACTGCTCTGCGTCCTGCAACTGTGTCCTCTCCTCACACAAAACCCTGACAGTACGAACTAGCCACTATGGACACAGTAAACGCAGAAGCGATTAGATCGGCTGCTTTTAGCCGTAGCACGGAGTGCGCTCCTTGTGGCTTGGCCACCCTCTGGAGCCAGGTAAACCAGCTCCGGAGGGAGCTCCAGGCAGAGCTGGACTTGATTGATCACCTGCCATCACCTCCCACGGACAGCAAGGAGAGGTGGCAGTGGGCAAACCAACGGATCTCAGTGCTCCAGATGCTGGGGAAGTTATGGAACCTTAAACAACAGCTCAGAGCCCAGATGGACCTAGCGTTGAGCGCTAACCCTTGGCTCCACCTCCATTATACCAGGGTGTTCGCGGATATGGAGGAGTTCCCGGCGCCTGTGGCCCCCATGCTGCCCCCTGGTTTCCCCGCCCAGTCCTCGACCCAGCCCCAACTCCTGAGGGCGGGCTCCAGATGACGCCATCCCTTCCGGTGCCGCCCAGAGGGCGGGCTCCAGATGACGCCATCCCTTCCGGGGCCGCCAGAGGGCGGGCTCCAGATGACGCCATCCCTTCCGGGGCCGCCAGAGGGCGGGCTCCAGATGACGCCATCCCTTCCGGGGCCGCCAGAGGGCGGGCTCCAGATGACGCCATCCCTTCCGGGGCCGCCCAGGGGTGGGCTCCAGATGGCGTCGCTCCTCCCGTCTCGGCCAGAGGGCGGGCTCCAGACGGCGTCGCTCCTCCCGTCTCGGCCAGAGGGCGGGCCCCAGACGGCGCCGCCTGCCCCAGAGACCTCCAGTGCCCCCCGCAGAGGACTTCCTGCCAAGACTGGGGTGGCAGAGACACTGGAGGTCACCTGTCTGGATGCTGGGGGTGCATCCAGCCTTGACCCTGGAGGGTCATCAGATCTGGGTCCATGCCCTGACCCAGAAGGACTCTCAGCCCCAGCGACTGGTCCAGTCACTGGGGAACCCCCAACTCTGGCTTCCAGCCGTGATCTTGAGGGGTCCCCAGCCTTTGGTTCCTGTCTGGACCCTGGAGGGTCTTCTGCTTCGTCTTCGGCTCTGGCTTCCTGTCTGGACCCTGGAGGGTCTTCTGCCTCATCTTCGGCTCTGGCCTCCTGTCTGGACCCTGGAGGGTCTTCTGCCTCGTCTTCGGCTCTGGCTCCCTGTCGGGACCCTGGAGGGTCCCCTGCTCTGGTTTCCTGTCGGGACCCTGGAGGGTCCCCTGCTCTGGTTTCCTGTCGGGACCCTGGAGGGCCCCCTGCTCTGGTTTTCTGTCGGGACCCTGGAGGGCCCCCTGCCTCGTCTTCGGCCCTGGCTTCCTGTCGGGAGCCTGGAGGGCCCCCTGCCTCATCTTCGTCTCTGGCTTCCTGTCGGGACCCTGGAGGGTCCCCTGCTTCGTCTTCGTCTCTGGCTTCCTGTCGGGACCCTGGAGGGTCCCCTGCTTTGTCTCTGGCTTCCTGTCGGGACCCTGGAGGGTCTTCTGCTTCGTCTTCGGCTCTGGCTTCCTGTCTGGACCCTGGAGGGTCTTCTGCTTCGTCTTCGGCGCTGGTGTTCTGCCCGGACCCTGGAGGGTCCGCAGCCTCGCCTTCGCTGGTGTTCTGCCCGGACCCTGGAGGGTCCACAGCCTCTCCATCGCTGGTGGTCTTCCGCCCAGACCCTGGAGGGTCCGCGTCTCCATCGCTGGTGGTCTTCCGCCCGGACCCTGGAGGGTCCGCGTCTCCATCGCTGGTGGGCTTCCGCCTGGACCCTGGAGGGTCCTCAGCTCTGTCCATGCTGGGCTTCCGCCCGGACCCTGGTAGGGTCCTCAGCTCTGTCCATGCTGGGCTTCCACCCAGACCCTGGAGGGTCCTCACCCCTGTCCATGCCGGGCTTTCGCCCGGACCCTGGAGGGTCCCTGTCCCCTCCATTTCTGACTCTGCCCCCCAAGCACCCCAGACTTTGTTTTATGGGACCTCTGTCTCCGTTGCCCCTGTTGGCCCATGGCCGGGGCCTTGTTTCTGAAACTTTGAACTTTGGCTCCCTGTCATTTTGTTTGAACCCTTGTTTTGTGTTTTTTTTTTGTGTTTGTTTCTTGAAGGGGGGTTCTGTCACGACCTGGTGTTTGTTTATGGTTTTGATTTCCTTGTTTTGGGTTTTTAGTTTAATCTGTGTTTAGTTATAGTTATTTTTCCTGTAGTTCTGGTGTTTTGTTTTCCTGGGTTTGTGTTTAGTTGTCTAGTCTTGTCTTGTGTTTCCAGTTTTACTTTGGTAGTCCTGTCCTCCCTGTGTCAATACACAGGGAGGACAGGACTACTCTTGTGTTCTACTTCCTGTGTTTTCCCTCCTTGTTGATTACCAGCCCTGCCCTCATGTGTGTCACCTGTGTCTCGTTGTCTTCCCTGGTCCCTTTGTATATAGTCTGTGTCTTCCCCTTTGTCCTTGCTAGTTCGTCTCGTCTGGTGTAGGGTTTTGTTCTGTCCATGTCTTGTCCATGCCATGCCCTGCTCTGTTCCAGGTAGTTTCTTTGTTCTTGTTATGTTTTTCGTTCCTGCCTTTTATGCCATGTGCCTATTTTTCCTTAGTTCTTTCCTGCCACGCAAAGTGTGATTTTTAGTTAGTTATTTTGGTACTTTACCCTTTGACCACGACGAGTGTGATTTTTAGTTTCGCATTGTTTTGCCCTCCTGGCCTTAAATAAAACACTTTTTTGATTTTAACCGCTCTGCATCCTGCAACTGTGTCCTCTCCTCACACAAAACCCTGACAGTTGAATTTTGGTGGCCACTACATCTACACTACATCCGATCGGCAATCAAAATACAACAAACATGTTAAACACAGGAAACACTGGACGACACAGAATTTACAATTATCAGGAGAAAAACCCTGAAGAACATGGTCACAAAGTGAATCATAAGATATTGTATTTTAGTTTCACTTCCTACTCCAGGAAAAGAGGCAGTACGCCCTTTTTGGGATAAAACTAAAAGAAAGAAATGACAGAAAATTGTTTCTCGCTTTATGTGGACTACGCGAATGCATTGGGCCCCTTAAACCCCCAGGCGGTCCCAAAGCGGCAGGTTCAGCCTCGTCTGAGGAGAATTGAAATGACCTGTCTTTACCTGTGGCTATCACGTGTGTTTATATTATCCTTTTTATGCTTAAAAATAGAATATGCATGTTTCTGAGGCATAATTAAATCAAAATCTTTGGACTGTGCTGTGACACCCACACCACCGACAGGTATGATGTGAATTATTGATAGCTACATCATTACCATTAACAACATCGTGTCATCAAAAAGAACATATCGCAGAGGCGCAGAAAAATTGATAAAGGTACGGCATTTATTCACGATGTGGGAGGAAGGTGGATTTTTAACAAGTGTGTTTATATATACGTCTTCCTAGCTACCGTATTTTCACGACTATAAGGCGCACCTAAAAGTCTAAATTTTTCTCAAAAGTCGGCCGTACGTCTTATAATGCGGTGCGCCTTGTGTATGGGTTGAGTACCAGACACGGGGACATGATACGTAAACTACGTACACTGGCAGCAATTCACCAATCAGCTGAACGCTCTGCCATACGTACACTACGCACGCTAGCAGCGATGAGCTAATCAGATGGATATTACGTCACACGTACCCTACGTACGCTGGCAGCAATTCACCAATCAGCTGAACGCTACGTCATATGTACATTAGAAGACTCGAGCAATGGATTGTTGAACAAAGAACTGCTGGGAGAAGCGTCTCAACGGTCACCATTCGACTGAAGATAGCACAGGACATGGATATCAAACACTTTAATGGAGGTCAGTCTTGGTGCTTTCGTTTTATGAAAAGGCGTCATCTCTCGATCCGCACAAGGACTACAAGGACAACTTCCACCGGATTATAAAGAAAAGCTGGCCAGCTTTCGCGCCTACTGCAGTGGCAAGATTTCTGGTAAAAACATTCAGCCCAGCCACATCATTAACATGGATGAGGTCCCCCTCACTTTCGACATCCCCGTGAACCAAACTGTGGAGAGAACGGGGACCAGCACTGTATCGATACGGACCACGGGGCTCGAGAAGTCAGCGTTCACTGTTGTTCTCGGTTGCCTTGGCAATGGACAGAAACTTCCTCCAATGGTGATTTTTTTAGCGGAAGACGGTGCCTAAAGTTTCCAGTTTCCAGCAGGAGTCGTCATTAAGGCAAATCAAAAGGGCTGGATGGACGAGGAGAAAATGGGAGAGTGGCTCAGGGAAGTTTACGTAAAGAGACCGGGTGGTTTTTTCCACCTATCACCCTCGCTGCTGATCTGCGACTCCATGCGCGCCCATCTCACCGTTGGTTTTAAAAAACCAGGTGAAGCAGATGAATTCGGAGCTTGCTGTTATCCCGGGAGGGTTAACCAAAGAACTTCAACCGCTGGATATCGGAGTAAACAGGGCGTTTAAAGTTAAGTTGCGAGCGGCGTGGGAGCGATGGATGGCAGACGGCGAGCACAGTTTTACCAAGACTGGGAGGCAGCGCCGGGCGAGTTACGCCACCATATGTGCATGGATTGTGGACGCATGGGCTCATGTTTCTGCTTTGACTGTTGTTCGAACTTTTGTGAAAGCCGGCATCATTTCAGAACAGACAGCCGGCAACGACAGTGACTCTGACTCTGACAGCGATGAGAGGGAAGCTGGTATGCAAGCACTCACACAGTTGTTTTATTCTGACACTGAAGATGAGGACTTTGATGGGTTTGTGGGAGAGGATTGATTAAAATGTGAGTGTATTGTACATAGCTGTAATAAAGTTCGACTTAACTTTATGTTTTTGTGGCTGTATCTCCCACATACTTCTTTCTATGTGGAGGAAACTTTACAGTCATGTTGAACATCTGACTCTGCATGCATTGATATGCTGATATACTACAGTCACTGCGCCATCTACTGGCCTGCGGGTCTAATCTGGCCCACCACCCCATTCTATCTGACACACACCCTGATGTCCAAAACATATAAGATCCAGCCTGAATCTGTTTTGTAAATGTAAGACGTTTATTTTCATTTCATATAAACTGAAACTACCCACAACATTCTACTGAATCAAACCACAGTCATACTAACAAAAGAACTTATTTTGAGCAGCAAAAATTACAGCAAAGATCAAAGGCTGGCACTCACACTCCGGCCGTTGTTGGTGAGAGAGTGCAGCTCCGAACTTTATTTGTTTACGGCTGTGAACAATAAAGGTGTTTCAAACTGAAAAGCAAAGAGGATGGTGAACACAGTCCCAAAGATGGACACAGCAGCAAGTCTTAGGGAGCTCGGTGGAAACAAAGCTGCCTGATGTGTGAAGAAAAAGTCGCCGTCCTAAAGGAAAATGAATCTCTTGTGAGTACTCGACTGAACACGGAGAACAGAAGGATCCGAGAGACCAGAGGAGACACGAGGCACACAGCTATAGAGGAGGCTGACATGTCAGCACAGTCAACAAGATGCTGATGCAGCAGTTAAAATAAATTTTGTGATGGTGAGTTAATCACCAAACATGGCCATAGAGCAGGACAGGGACAGTGGGGACATGTCCACATGAATATCCAGTGACCCCTTTGCACCTGCTAATGATAGTAAGGAAAATTACAACTTCAAAGAGCTAAAGAGGGGATTACTCAAAATCAGCCCGAGGTGTAGGCCACTTTTCTGTGTTTCCTAAAGAGAATGAGAGAGCCGGGCACCCCCTTAAACAAAGGCCCTCTTCAGTGGAGGACAATGCCCGGAGTGGTCCTGGGTCATTTTGAGTTTGACACCGCTGGTTTAAGGAATCCACAGCAGAGATGGTGCATGAGAACAGGTCTGATGGTCTGATCTCTGATGCCATAGATCAGAGAGCACAGACATCTGGGAAACAGGGAAATACATACATACAAAACTGTATAAAGGCGCACAAACACTAACCTTGTTAAAATTCCTGAAAGCGCCATGAACAGTGGGTCGAACATGGTTGAAGACAGAATGAGGCAGAGCTGCACCAGATGCAGCAGCAGAGTGTTACGAGCTTTTCTGGCAGAAGCTTTGTCTGTGGAGGCCGACCTGGCTGCAATGATTACACCAAAGTAGGAAAAAGAAATTGCAACACCAGCTGATACAAACAGGACACAAATGAAGGCTCTGTCATAATCTTTAGACCGAGGTCCAAGAAGTACGTATACACCAGAGCAGAATTCCTTCATCTGCAGACTCTCAAGGTCTTTAAAAGGAAATTCTAACAGCAGCAGGACACGAGTAAGAATATTTAGAGAACTGAAGGCCCAGATTACAACGATGGCCACACCTGTGTTCCTGATGGTGATGATGGTAGTGTGTCTCAGTGGGTAACACACAGCTACATATCTCTCCAAAGACATCACCAACAGTGTGAGAGGAGCGATTGTAGTGGTGAAACAAGCGAGCAAAATAAGGAAACCACAGACAGGATACGTCAGAAATAATCTAAAGGCAGCAACCAAGTACAATAAATGACCGAGAGCCATCTGAACAGTGTCTGCAAACAGAAGGTTATACAAGAGAACATAACGAGAGGTCTCACAAAACACTGGCTTACTCCTCAGTGTGAACAACATGGTCACATCAATGAAGAGGAACACACAGCACGGCAGCGTTGTCAAAACAGATCCAGTCACTCTCTCCAGTAACTGGACCTGTTGTCTGTCCGTGATGTTAGTCTGAGATCCAGATGTGTCTGACATGACAGAGAAAATCTAAGTCATGACGGTGTCAGTGGAAGACTAAAGCACAATGATGCAGTCAGAACTCCTACAGCAGTTTAGACAAACATCAACAAGAAGTCATGAAAACACAGAGTCCCTGAGCAGACAGCCGGCTGGTTCTACTCACAGCTTGGTTCCATGTGGCAGAGCTGCTCTGCAGGGTTAGATTAACCTTGCATGAGTTATGAAGTCTCTCTTCACAGTTCATTCACGTGACACACCACATGTTCACATGGTTACTGGGCCAATGGTGACTGATGTCACCTCTTTCCCTCCACTACCTAATATGGTAAGCTGTTCCTTGTTGTTACTGTGGCTGTATGACATGATTAACTCTATCACATTAAAACAGCCTTTTCCTTTGGACCTACAGTGTATCCCACACATCTGTGTTGTCCATAACAGCAACACTGAACAGTTTCAGAAACATTCAGACCAGCCCTTCTAATCCAAGATCCAGACCTCGTTCAAAATGACTTCAGTCACCTTTCGTACCCATTGTGACGAACTGCAGCAGGTCGTCTTGACCACGTGTATGTGACTAGATCCACTGAATTGCTGCCATGTTGTTGGCTGTGAAAACATGGAAATGATCTAAAGAGATCAACATTGTTTATGTACCAGTATCTAAACAAGTTTACTTTGCTGGATGTTGGCAGAGTGTTTGGATAGCCTCAAATGTGATTCATGTTTCAATGGTAGAAAAGGGTTGAAGAATAGTAATGTAGTCTGAGACATTAGCAAAGGATCAAAAACTGAAGATCAAACACTAGAAAAACTACCAAGGGATAAAGCAACATTAAATATCCAAGAACAGGCAACGTCGTGTCTAGAAGTAAAAAGAACACTAGAAAAATACAGCTGTAACACTCGGCAAGATGATCTGGAGGGGAGTAAAGGGAAAAGCTCAGGGAAAATCTCTCCACTCCATTAAATATTCCTGCAGACCACAGTTGGTGCCAGTACCGGGGGGAGACAGGACGTGGGCCGATAGGGGAGGTGGCGGCTGCTGGTCCCGTGGACCGCAAGGAGTGCGAGGGCCCATCATTGCTGCTTGCAGCTTTAATTTCTTACTTGGGTTTATCTTGGTTTTAGTTTGGTATTTTTTGGAGTTGTGTTGATTGGCACTTGTCTCCAAGTGGCTTAGAGCTTTGGTTACATTATAACCCGAGCATTCTCTATCGCCTCTCCACTCCGTTACATGTTCCATATGTACAGGGTAGATCTTTAAGACACTCCACGAGGATACAGTGCAACCCATAGCCCAGTGCATGCCGCAACAGTAGTTTCTTACAGATGTACACTGCAATCCGCTAACCTGGCAGAGGCCTACCAAAGCCTGCGTGAGGAGCAGGGGCCAAACCCAAGCAGCCTGCACTTAGTCGTGCAGTCGTGCGTTCTGTCCGTGCCGATGGCAAAAGGCCGGGGGTAGGAAGGTAGGACGCGCTTAGGACATCTGGGAGAAAACTGTAGCGAGTTCCATATGCCAACAGCGCATGGAATCCCTTTATGCAGCTGGCAGTGTCGCAGCCAACAGGAAGGCAGTTTAACAAAGAGGCTTCCCAGGTCAGCCTCTGCTAACGACCCAAACGGGGTATGCCAGGAGGAACTGAGAACCACATCCAGGTCCCATGGCAGAGTCATAGACACAGCGTTGTGTCCTGTGAGTCTCCAAGCACCCTTAGGTGCACTCTCTTCTGCCAATTAAGGCACTGTCACAGCGCATTTGACCAATGCGGACTCAATAGAGTCCATAGAGACAGCAGTGTTGCTGTCAGTCTATCGGCATTGGCTGATGGACTGACAGCAACACTGCAGGGGACATGCACAACGACATGTTAGGCGGAGATTGCGTATAGATCCACATGGCAAGCTGCACGCCGGTTAATGAATACTGCAAGGCTGCTAAGAGAGGCCAGCCCTTGTAGGTGGTACTGTTGCCTCCTGTATGACACTAGTCATGGCGACTTCTGTGCTAGCAGCCCAGTGCTAGCAGTGGCCAGGCCATCACCACCATCCTGCCAGGAGCAGGTGGAACATGCTTGAATCAGCAGGTCTCGCCAGGGGGGAAGCCTACATGGGGCCCCACCGAAGGGGAGCAGGGGAGAAGAGAAGTGAAGGAGAAAAGACAAATGACAGCGTGTGGACTCTCCAGCGGCAACAGGTATCAGGGCACCCCTGAACCGAACCAGGTCTGTCCCGCTACATGGGGGCAAGACCACCATACACCCCCCCCCCCCCCCCCCCCCGACAGGATGTCCCGTTGCCGTTCACAGTGACCCGGCGCATGCATGGCTCTGCAAACGGTCCCTAATGCTTTCCTGCAGGGGAGACTGTAATAACCAAAGACAACTGACAATCGAAAGGATGCCAGTGCCCCACCGACAGCAGTCTTCCTGCACTTCAATGACTTAAGCAAGGTCCCGTGAGGCCAGCTAAACCTCAAAGGGGTGAGCGCATCGCCCTCGCCCTGATAACCTCTTTGCGTTGGCCAGGGAGCCAAAGGCCACCTGGTCCCTGACACTCATCTGCACCAGTCACCGATACGGGCCAACCTTGGGAGCAACCGATACGGCTGACAGTATCGCCAAGTGTGTTAGCTGCGCACTGCAGCAACACACTAAGTGATCTTCTCACCAAGATAATCCAGCTGAGAGGTCTTCGTAGAAACAGCTGGTTGACTGACTGCTATCAGTCAGCCAGGTAACGCCCAGTTAACGTATCGCAGCAGTACACTAGTGGCCGGCCATCAAGGTACACCTGGTAGTTAGAAATCAGCTGATCGTGAAATGCCTGCAGGCCTGGTCCCTAGTCCAGAAGGATGGGCACCCGAGATGGCAGGGGCTCGCCTCACAGCGTAATTCCCCAAGGGGGATGCAACTGAATCCACCATGATACAGCCAAAGAGCACTCGGCGTGTAAGTTGAGCATTGCGGTAACACGCTAAGGAAGTCACAGACGTAAACCAGCTGGGGGGTTGAGAAACAGCGGATTGTCTGACTTGCTAGGAGCCCACCACATAAGCACAGCACATTAGCTGCGCACTGCAGCAATGCGTTGAGGACCTAGTTACTGCAATATAGCCGGGAGTAGCAATGCATAGGCAGGCTACTGCTGCTCCCTCTCCTGTGTGTGTGCTTTCTGTTTGTGTTCTGGAGGAAGGAAACCGCATCCAGTGCGTCAGCTTGTGACCCCACAAGCAATACACTTGCAGCACCAAGCAGTGTGGGGGCTTTCAAGCAGTCCGGCTGGTACCCATGGACAGAGTATCATCCGGTAGCACAGCATAGTGGTTGGACAGATTCAGATGCAGCAGAGAAGGAACCTTCTCCACGGGTCTCTTGCGGACCTGAATGACCACTTCAGACCAGGACGGCTTTGGCGTCAAACACTCAGGGAGCAGTGGGCAGGTGGTGGGGTTCCACTAGACCATGTCTTGGAGGGCAGAATGGAGCTTTCAAAATGGAGCTTTGACTGAGTGACAACTATGTCCATGAAACCCGACAGGAAGGAAAATCACTTAAGTGGCAGAGCAACTGACCATTAAGCAGGACGCTGATGTGTATGTATGTGTGAAAACACAATCCTAACTTCAACTTCAAGCCCTTGTTACATTAAATGAGTTAAAAGCTTTGGTGAAATCCTTCCTACCTAACGTCGACCTCATGTGTGTGCTAATGATTCAGTGAACAAGTTTTAATGTTGATAATTTTATTCGTTGTTTATTGTTTTCAATGTAACTTGAAAAAGAGTTCTTTGACCTCAAAGGGGCTAACCTTGGCAAATGAAAGCTAAACAGAAAATAAATGATTAAAGCTCTGCCCAGAGGCCTTCACTGTTCCTCAGTTTCTGTTCCCCAGTCTCTGAACATTTGTCCCACTCTCACACATGTTACAATCACAGTTCTGGCTGCATCACTTCAGGATGAAGTAAAACAGGCTGACTTTTACTAACAGTATTTATTCAGAGTGTCACAACAAGGTGAACCTGACTATCAGTCTCTTCCTGCTCCATCAGTACAGACAAATAATGCAGACCTCACCAAAACCTCTCGGGGGGGGGAGTCATACATGTCAAACTCGAGGCCTGCGGGCCTAATCTGGCCCACTGCTCATTCTCTGACCCACACATGATGTCAAAAATATATATAATTCAGCCTGACTCAGTTTTGTAAATGCAAGATTTTTATTTTCATTTCATATAAACTGAAACTACCCACAACATTCTACTGAATCAAACCACAGTCATACTAACAAACTTATTTTGAGCAGCAAAAATGACAGCAAAGATCAAAGGCTGGCGCTCACACTCCGGCCGTTGTTGTTGAGAGAGCGCAGCTCTGAAATGTATTTGTTTACAGCTGTGAACAATAAAGGTGTTTCAAACTGAAAAGCAAAGAGGATGGTGAACACAGTTCCAAAGATGGACACAGCAGCAAGTCTTAGGGAGCTCGGTGGAAACAAAGCTGCCTGATGTGTGAAGAAAAAGTCGCTGTGAGTACTTGACTGAACACGGAGAACAGAAGGATCAGAGAGACCAGAGGAGACACGAGGCACACAGCTACAGAGGAGGCTGACATGTCAGCACAGTCAACAAAATGCTGATGCAGCAGTTGAAGTAAATTTTGTGATGGTGAGTTAATCACCATTCATGGACATAGAGCAGGACAGGGACAGCGGGGACATGTCCACATGAATATCCAGTGACCCCTTTGTACATGCTAATGATAGTAAGGAAAATTACAACTTCAAAGAGCTAAAGAGGGGATTACTCAAAATCAGCCCGAGGTGTAGGCCAGTTTTCTGTGTTTCCTAAAGACGGTGAGAGAGCCGGGCCCCCCTTAAACAAAGGCCCTCGTCAGTGGAGGACAATGCCCGGAGTGGCCCTGGGTCATTTTGAGTTTGACACCGCTGGTTTAAGGAATCCACAGCAGAGATGTTGCATGAGAACAGGTCTGATGGTCTGATCTCTGATGCCATAGATCAGAGAGCACAGACATCTGGGAAACAGGGAAATAAATATATACAAAACTCTGTAGAGGCGCACAAACACTATCCTTGTTAAAATTCCTGATAGTGCCATGAACAGTGGGTCGAACATGGTTGAAGACAGAATGAGGCAGAGCTGCACCAGATGCAGCAGCAGAGTGTTAAGAGCTTTTCTGGCAGAAGCTTTGTCTGTGGAGGCCGACCTGGCTGCAATGATTACACCAAAGTAGGAAAAAGAAATTGCAACACCAGCTGATACAAACAGGACACAAATGAAGGCTCTGTCATAATCTTTAGACCGAGGTCCAAGAAGTACGTATACACCAGAGCAGAATTCCTTCATCTGCAGACTCTCAAGGTCTTTAAAAGGAAATTCTAACAGCAGCAGGACACGAGTGAGAATATTTAGAGAACTGAAGGCCCAGATTACAACGATGGCCACACCTGTGTTCCTGATGGTGATGATGGTAGTGTGTCTCAGTGGGTAACACACAGCTACATATCTCTCCAAAGACATCACCAACAGTGTGAGAGGAGCGATTGTAGTGGTGAAACAAGCGAGCAAAATAAGTAAACCACAGACAGGATATGTTAGAAATAACCTACAGGCAGCGAACAAGTACAATAAATGACCGAGAGCCATCTGAACAGTGTCTGCAAACAGAAGGTTATACAAGAGAACATAACGAGAGGTCTCACAAAACACTGGCTTACTCCTCAGTGTGAACAACATGGTCACATTGATGAAGAGGAACACACAGCACGGCAGCGTTGTCACAACGGCTACACTTACTCTCTCCAGTAACTGGACCTGTTGTCCGTCCGTGATGTTAGTCTGAGATCCAGATGTGTCTGACATGACAGAGAAAATCTAAGTCATGACGGTGTCAGTGGAAGACTAAAGCACAATGATGCAGTCAGAACTCCTACAGCAGTTTAGACAAACATCAACAAGAAGTCATGAAAACACAGAGTCCCTGAGCAGACAGCCGGCTGGTTCCACTCACAGCTTGGTTCCATGTGGCAGAGCTGCTCTGCAGGGTTAGATTAACCTTGCATGAGTTATGAAGTCTCTCTTCACAGTTCATTCACGTGACACACCACATGTTCACATGGTTACTGGGCCAATGGTGACTGATGTCACCTCTGTCCTTCTATTATCTAATATGGTGAGTGGTTCCTTGTTACTGTGGCTGTATGACATGATTAACTCTATCACATTAAAACAGCCTTTTTATCTGAAACTGGTGGAACCGTACAGATTTGTTTTTTACACCTATGCCAAAAAACATCACCACAAGCCTGAACAAATTGCTTAATTGAAATGTCTTTCCACATTCTTAGGCTTCAGTGTCCAAAGAAAAAGGGGCATCAATTGGCCATTGAAGTGCTGCATCGAAAACAGAATCATTTTGTACATATAGCAGCACATTGTCTTTAACCGCTTTAAAGGCTGTCTGAACTACTGCCAGCTCGCAACATAGACGCTGATCCATGTTTTGGGTCAGACCACCTACGTGTGCCAGCCTGCATTTGTCACTGATATGCTAAATACCATTCCAACGCTACCTATAAAGCATAGACTGTGTGTTTGTGAAGGAGAGCATGTGTGTGTAGGAAGAGCATGTGTGTTCACTGTTTATTGATCTAATGTGTTTACTGTGAGACGAATGTGCGCATGTGTCAAAATAGCAACGAGTCCAAGCACCCACCAGCAGAAAACATAAATCAGCACCCCAAACCCAAATGAAAAACAAAAGGAGCCAGGCTTAAACAGTTCACAAGAATACCCAGTCTAAAAAGTCCAGGGTGCGGAACCCCAATTGGGCCAGGGAGAAAAACCACCAGAGACAAGGTTGCTGACCGTCGAGGGTCCGGAACGGAACTCAGGTACACTGACCCACCAGGGTCAGTACTGAAACTTAGGAACGGAGGCCCACCAGGACTGTAACAGGAATCCATGAGCTTAGGCCCACTAAGGCTGGAACAGGAACAGGAACCTCTGTCAATAGACAGAGACCCAGACCCTCCGGGACCCAAACAGAGACCACCGGACCACCAGCTAGGTTCCCCTACTGGCCAGAAATCTTTCGGGGAGAACTCAGCCAGCCAGGCAGAGCCCACAGAAACAGTGGCCCGCTTGGTGGTTTGTGAGGTGGGCCAAGCTAGTTAAGGGGGAGGGCACCAACTTTTCAAGCCGGTCCTGGGACTGGGGAAGCAGCCAGGGCTTAATGTCCAGAAGGTTGTTAATTATGTCTCTTTTCTATACTTTATTGGTAGTCTATTTTATAATGTATATATCTTTTCTTAACTTATCCTTTGCTGTCTGTATCTTCTGTTGCAAAAATGCAATTTCCCCATTGTGGGACTAATAAAGGTTTCTTAATCTTAATCTTAATGTCAAACAGCACCTGCACTCCTCCAGTTCCTGGTATACTTCCACTTTCATGGAAAACCAGGTCTCAGAAGCCTGTCCACCATGTCTATTTCCGGAGGTTAGACTTCTCCTGCGCCACCCACAGTTTGAAACTCTTAGATTTGACTTCAAGAGGTAAGTGAAGCAGGACACTTGGATTGTAAGCCAAGTAGTTTCCTGAGTTGGTCCACTAGTAACTTGGCTTCTTTCAGTGTGCACACACTTCTGTCTACATAGAAGCTGTTCTGGACTTGCTATTCGAATGTTCTTAGAGGTTCTTCAACCCTCAGATCACGCCATAAGAACCAAAGTAAAGGTTGAGAGAAGGTGCACCTGGTGAAACATCCCTTTTATGTTCCCACTGACTACTATCGGTTGCTCACAGAATCTTTTTTTGTTATTTAAATTTTTATTAAGTTTTAAGAAAAATATACAAATGAACATAGGGTCACAATACAACAATTAGGTTTTGTTTTTGGTGTAGACTATCTCTGACATATAACAATAAAAATAAGAGTAAACATGTAAAGCAAATTTCACATAAAGAAATCCACCTCCTGGAAATCCAGTCCATTAAGTAAAGTGCAAGAGAGTGTTGCTTTTAGCCTCTAATTCCAGTGTTTTTATCAGTCTTTGCATATTTCCAAAAATGTTCCCAAGGACACGTCCTTTCCTCCATGTTGTCCTTTAGTCTACAACACATAGACTCATAGGATGCTGTCTCCACCATTGCATCCATCCAGTCCTTCAAACTGGGGGAGACTGCTGTTTTCCAGTGTCTTAGAATTACTCTCGAAGCTGCTCACAGAATCTTAGCAAAAAGTGTTGGTGCAGGTAATAAGTACTGGTTAAGGGTCTGGCCAAGACAGTGGTGAGAGCAGTTGAAAACCATCCAATCCTTCCTATTGTGGCTAACGAGGTGATGAGGGATGTACCAGCTGTCTTTGGAAGAGGCCTTCTGGGTAAGCTTCTCGCTGCCTGGGTTTTTTCAGGGAACACCTCTCAGTGCCACATAGCAAAGGCATGACTGATTCTTTAGGTGCATGCAACAAAGTTAGCCTGCAAAGCTGGGCCCTGGTATTGACACACGTCAACTCTCAGAGACTGAGCTATATCTATCAGTACCTTGATTTTTCTTTTCGTTCATTGAGCTCTGTTATACCAGTCGGCAGTGTCTCAAGCAACCCTTTTCCTCTTGGATGTTTTTTTTATATCTGCATGATGATGGAAGCCTGGGTCTGGGTTCTGCAGGTATGGAGATTAATGGGTAAGCAGGAACTCACTATCTGTAGAGCTTATCTGGATAAAACCTGGGGCTATCTTAGTCTCGTAAGGGGCAGCATTCCCAAGTAAGATACTGGAAGAAGGCTTAGGCGGTGATGTTAGGGCTTAGTCCTCCCAAGACGGGGCCTCGTTTCAGGAGTAGGAGAACGTATTAGATCCTGCGTAAACACATCCCTGTGAGAACATCCCACATAGACGCTATTCACACTGGAGAAAGCCAACCCAGCTAGAGTGGTATTGAATCCACATAGCCTTTAAGCTGGATGCATTCAGACCTATTTTCGGATCTGGCCAGCACACACACGTCCACGCTCAATCCAGCTTAACCCAGTTTCTTTGTTGTCCTCCAAACTGCTAGGTGGCACCTCGTAAAATTCATAGTCTGTTTTTTTCCTGTGTTGCTCGTTCGTTGTTTTTGTTTTTTTGGTTCAAAGCACAGTTTATTTCTTTGTAGCACTGTTGAAAATAAACTCAGGGCAAAGCTGTAGTAGTGCAACGGATGTTTGCACACAGATTTTGTACTCGACCCGGACACTGTCCCTGTGAACCATGAAGTATGCGGTCGCTAGCGAGATTCACTAGCCGCATTTGTGTTCAGACCTGAACCAGATCTAAGCCAATCCGGGTGGAGCCAGCTCGGAGAGGTGGATTGAAATCAATCCAGATGTATCTCGATTTGCTTTGTTTAGACCCAGAGAAAAAACTATCCGGATATGACCCGAATCCTGTTCTAGCTGAATTAATTTCCCCAGGGTGAACAGGGTCATAGTCCAATCTCAAACTCCCGAAATCTGGCTAGTCGAAACATCTGCCATTTAGACCTCACGTCTAGATACTTCAAGCCTTCATCTTGTGAGGACCCATCAAGGTGTCACTCAACACTGTTTTTTCAGCACAATAACACTACAAACCATTCATCATTGATGATTATTATTCATGATTATTCAGAAACACTGAGAGCATTTTATCAGCACGCCCATTCACTGACAAGCTTTCCACTGCAGCTGGTGCTGTTGAAGATCTAAAAACATCATAAATATACTTAGTCTGCTGACCAAAGGTTGATGAGCTGCCAAACCCCCCTGTTCCTTCACCAAAGGGAGTCCCAAACGACTTGTTGAACATGGTGGTCTGCTAGTAGGCCAAACACAATTTACAAAAGTAATGAATCAAACGGTTCAGAAGCCCTTTTCACATTCTCTGCATCTTAACTGGGTTTAACTTGTCAGAACACAAATGCACAACACAGTGGACATTAACCAGTCTTCACTTTTGAATTCTGGGATGATGTGTTTGACTATAAAATGTGTATTGACCGTCTGGTCGACAATCAAAATGTCAAAACACAGGAAACATTGGTTGACACAGAATTTATAATTATCAGGACAAAAAACTTGAAGAACACGGTCACAAAGTGAATCATAAGATATTGTATTTTATTCTCAAAAAAAATATATGACGTGGGATGGATAGAGGAAGGTGACTTTTTAACAAGTCATTCAGTGGAAGCTAAGTGTCTCAGAGTTTTGTCACTTAACATTACTTTAGATTAGTTATTAGTTTATTAGGATTAGTGCACATTTTATGGGCCACTAATTTGAAGTTTGATACTGCTTAGTAAATAAGCAAATCAAAGTGACAAATAAACATTTGGCCTGTTGCTAATTATTGGAACAAACAGTGTGAAAATAAAAGTGTTTAATAACAGACATATATATATATATATACATATAAGAGAGATTATGAATTTCTGTATTAGTGCAGTTATTAAAAAAGAGAAAAACAAGCTTATGATCTATTTGGTTTGGTAACCTAAGGAGCTTTGTCTTTGCAGGTGCAATCCTGAAATATTTTTGGTCCAGTCACTGAAGCAGAGGGGAGCTTCTCAAAGCTGAAGCTCATCAAGATCTACTTTAGGTCATCCATGGGACAGGACTGTCTCAGTGGTCTTGCCATAATCGGCATCAACCATGAGATATGGAAGCAGCTGTCATTGAGGACATCATAAATCAACTTTGCAAGAAAAAAAGCCAGGAAGCAGATATTTTAAGGAGACTTGACGTTGAATATACAGCTTTTTAAATATAGTCAAGTATTCTTTTTATTGTTAGTTTGTTTTCATATATTTCACTCTAATATAGTTGCTTATTGTATTTTTATTCAAAGTGTTTAAAACGTAACTCTAAATGTAATGCAACACAACAATGTAACATTTTTAGTAACACTCAGTATCGATTTTATTTATTAACTTAAAGAGGATTGTTGTTTCCCTTTTATTATAATGTTTTAGTAGTAAAATACTGAAAAACTACATTCTTCTCATATCCAGACATGACATCCACAAAAATAATAAACTGAGGTGACAATATATTATTTTGTGACCACATCATAACTGTAACATTAGGACATTTTGGCTGATTTGAGCCAGCTGCCCTTTGGGACTAAGCTAAAGCTGCACAGACAGTTTCACTGAATTAGGCTGTTAATGAGTTCCAAAGATATTCTGAACGTTTGAAAATCACTTTTACAAAAAAGTGACATTCGAATATATAAGGCCTGCATGGACAGGACAGCAAGAGACTGACAAGAACATGGTTAGAAAAGACATTTACCTTAACAACAAGATATCTTGATGTTTCTACAGAAGGTGTGTTTCATTTCTTTAACCAGCTGTGGTAACATTATATTAAAGGGAACCCACGGTGAGCAAGGTTTTTTTTCTGGTTTCTTGTCTGGTGGCTCAGACGTAAACGGACATCTTCAGCTTGTATTTTTCTCAGAGGCCTTTCAGGTGTCTCATCTCTCTGTCACAGTAACAACAGAGAGCTTCAGGCGACAGCACAGATAGTACAGGAGGACAGGTCTGATGGTCTTGTCTCTGATGCCGTAGATAAGAGCGCTCAGACATCTGGGCAGAACGATAATAAACACATACAAAATATTCTGGATGCGTATAAGCATGGTCCTCGTGACAACGTTTGAGGCGGCTATCAGTAAGGGGTTGTGTATGGTTGAGGACAGAATGAGGCAGAGCTGCACCAGATGCAGCAGCAGAGTGTTACGAGCTCTTCTGGCAGAAGCTTTGTCTGTGGAGGCCGACCTGGCTGCAATGATTACACCAATGTAAGAGGAAATGACTGACAGACCAGCTGATACAAACAGGAAACAGGTGTAAGCTTTGTCATAGTCAACAGTCACAGGAGTGAGAAACATGAGAAAGGTACTACAAAACTGTTTCATCTGCAAACTCTGTAGCTGCTCAAAAGGAAACTGTAACAGCAGCAGAACCCGGACGCCAGTGTTCAGTGAACAAAAGGCCCAGACTGCCGTGATGGCTGCACCTGTGTTCCTGATGGTGATGATGGTAGTGTGTCTCAGTGGGTAACACACAGCTACATACCTCTCCAAAGACATCACCACCAGTGTGAGAGGAGAGATTTCACTGGTGAGATTGGCAACCATGACAAAAACACCACAGACAGGATACGTCAGCATGATTCTACACACAGACAGAATGTAGAGTAACTGACTGACTGCAATCTGCACAGTGTCTGCAAACAGGAGGTTATACAGCAGAATGTAACGGCAGGTCTCACGAAACACCGGCCTGCTTCTCAGTGTAAACAACATTATCACATTAATGATTAAGAATATGCAGCATGAAATTGTAGTCAGAGTGACCAGCAGCATTTTCTCCACTAGTCCCATACTATCATCAGTAGTGTTGGTCCAAGCTTGACTAGACATCTCAAAAACTAACCAGCGAACATTAGAGCAAAAAAAGGAGTTTCACCTGTGCAGGTAACAGCAGGCTGCTGCACAGGGTCTACCTGCTGTCCCACTTTTTATATCAGCTTTGACCATGTGACGCGATGGCAGAAGGGTGATGTCATCTAGCGAGGTTTACTTTCATTCTTGCTTTTGTTTTGGTTGTATGCAACATTAAAAAAGACATTGTGTTCAGCTTATACTGTTTTTAGGGACTTCTTGTTAACAGTGTCTTTCATAGATGTCTACGGTTCGGCCAAACGTTCCCAACAGACTCACACAATTCGCTTGGGGCTGCCAGGTCTGTCCAGCTTCTTACCCTGCCAACAGATCCAACTCACCATCAGATGATCAGTTGACAGCTCAGCTGCTCTCTTCACCTGAGTGTGACTACAAAATCAGTTATTGACTTCAAGGCTATGGTGTCTTTGTGCCAGTTCTTGTTTTTCAAGTTTTTGAAAAAAAACAATATTTTAAAAAAACGCACACAAAGAATATCCACGTGACAGTTTCTAAAAGCACAATGACTAGTGAGTGGTAAATGCATGATTGGTGAGACGTGAACTCAAAAATCCAAAGTTTCTTACAAGGTAAAAGTACAACAGGAAACAGGTAGGATTTTCAAAATAAGAAAACCTGGCTCGAAGCATGGACCTGACATAAATAACTTAGCTGGTGAAGGGGTGGCACCACAATGTGAGGTTTTATTCCTTGATTTAGGAGCCTGGAAAAAAGTCATATCTACTCCATGCACTGTATGTGAGAACCAGAAATAATGCACATTTATGTATATAACTTTAAATATTCTACACTGTTTAAAAAACTAAAGGGAACACTTAACCAACACAACGTAACTCCAAGTCAATCACACTTCTGTCAAATCAACCTGTCCAGTTAAGAAGCAACACAAAGGACAGGTTCTGGAGTCCCCATTCAGTGGTAAGGCTCAAGAATTAATCAAAGTTATCAATGGCATGCAAGTACACAGGCATTAGCAATAGGATGGTGACTCCGCTTCATGGGGCAGTCTCTGTTCAGATGGGGTTTCTGATTATTTTATAATGATTTGATTGGCAGTTGGCATTTAAAAGACCAACAAAAAACATTCTGAATCCCAGAATAGATATGTCAATAATGACTAAATGATCAAATATTTGGCCCAGCTGTTTAACTTAGGGCCCCTCACCTACAGATGTTATGGATGGCATGTTTGATCACAGAGTAAGTTGTGCTTACTTAAGCTGTGCGTATATGGATAAAAAGTATGATGGTGAGCTTATATTGGCACAGGATGTTTATAAGGATGTTACTGTAGTTACTCATTATCTTCTGGATTTCATATAAATGACCCGTACTTGTTCAAGTAAAGATCTTCGAAGATCTTTACTTGAACAGAAAGATCTTTGTTTGGCCCCCAGTCCCAGCCTTTCAAAGACTGAACAGACACAGCAGGCATCAGAACTGACCGTTCTAAAACATGTTCAAGTGAATAAAGTTTTCTCTTTGCACTTTTTCTCTGGCTGAACTTCGGCAGAGGTGAGCATCATCCCACAGGACAGTTGTTCATGTCAACATCACCGACAGCATTAATGGGACTGTAAGTTTGAATATTTAATGACTCTAAATGAGTCGTCAGGAGACCAGGTCAGAAGGGAAGGATTCCTCTCTGTGCCCTCAGCACCTAAAAAACATTGTGTAAATTATGGGCAGAAATGTGTCTTCTGAGGTCACCGTGACATTTGAGCTTTGATAAACTCGTAACTGGTCATCGTTGAATGTTTGTTTTTTTTTTGTTGTTGTTTAACCCACACGGTGACCAGTTCTAAAGCTAAAGTACATTTGGAGTTTAAATGCTTTTTAACAGTGCAAACATGAAGTTTTAAAGATCTACTAATATCTCTAAAATACATGTTTCAGTCTCATGCAGTGAGTCTCTGCTAGAGCCCCAGTTTAGGCTTCAAAGAGCTTTACCTCTGTGAAAGAGTTTGATGTGAGAAAGATTTACAGAATATACAGCGTCACAGTTATGATTTCAGACATTTATGCTGAAAAGAAAGTTTCCATCAGTTACTTTGGACTTTGTGTCTGCAGTACTTTGTCTCTCCAGAGACATACAGCAACCCTTTCCCACTAAGACTACCAGTAATCACAGGAGCCATTAATTATCTCACTGTTTACTGAAAACATTCATCACCATTGATGAGGGTTTGAATATTAAATGTGTCTAAATGAGGTATCAGGGGACTCTGAGACACCACAGAGTGTTGCATCACACTAACAACAATATTTCAACATTAACAATAACATGCAGCAAAGTTTAATGATCAAGTTGTTTCAACAGTCCAGTATTGATACAACCAGATCAACATTCAAAGGCCTTGGGCGTGCAGATATCTCAGGAGTCGAATTGACCCCTGGAACTTCTGCATCGATTTGTCGCAATTTACTACTGGAGTGTTAGGGTTAGGTTATATTTAAAATAGAAGATATCGTTAGCATTCACAACCATAATCATAGTCAACAACAATGTTTTAGAAAGATTTCAGAACATTTAGACATGATCTGCCTACTTCCTCTGTCCGCATCCATCAATCCTCACTCCAGAACCTCAAGGTCCCTAACACTCATCCTAAAACCCAGGAAGACCGGTCCTTTCAGACTGTGGCCCCCAGACTTTGGAGTGTTAGAATTGGCTTACTTTTGAGATAGAAGATATCTTTGTTTTCTTTTTTTGAATATCGTTAGTGTTTATAACCATAATCATAGTCAACAACAAGTTTTTAGGTAAGGCGCAGGAGTGCCCAGTCTGACAGTAGACATTTAAAAGCTCGAAAATCGAAAGAACAGGGTTTAACAAAAGGTGAGCTTTTAATTAAGGCCAAAGACCAAAACACAAAACTCCAAAAACCACAACATACAAAGGAAGAGACAAAGGGAAACGAAACTGAAAAACAAACCATTCAGCTCATTTTTATTCAGAAGGTTGAAGCAAGGCAACTGGACTTAGAATTTCCTTGAAGACGTTTCGCTGCTCTTCCAAGCAGCACAGACTGCAACATGTTGTGCGCTCTGCTAAGAAAGTGATCGGCTGCAGCCTCTTATCTCTCCAAGATCTGCACATCTCCAGGCGTGCGGGTCAAATCACAGCTGACCCCTCTCACCCTGGTCATGGACTCTTTAAACTACTCCCTTCAGACAGAAGGTTGCAATCCATTCGGACCAGAACCAGAAATTGGAGGTCATCCAGACAACATGCCTTGTTCCTGTGCCCAAGACCAAACATCCAAGCACACACAGCGACTACAGACCAGTTGCTCTGACTTCACATGTGATGAAGTCTCTGGAGAGGCTGGTCCTGAAACACCTGCGTGCTGTTGTGGAACCATCGCTGGACCCCCTGCAGTTTGCTTACCAGCCCCATATTGGAGTGGAGGACGCCATCATCTACCTGCTGCACAGAGCACACACCTACTTGGAGGAGGCAGGTAACACTGTTAGAATCATGTTCTTTGATTTTTCCAGTGCGTTTAACACCGTGCAGCCTGCCCTTTTGAATAGGAAGCTCCTGGACATGCAGGTAGAGACCCCACTGGTCACCTGGATCACTAACTATCTTACAGGTCGACCACAATTTGTGAGGCTGAGGAACACCGTCTCGGACACGATAGTGAGCAGCACGGGGGCACCCCAGGGCACGGTACTGTCTCCATTCCTGTTCACACTCTATACATCGGACTTCAGACACTGCTCACAGTCCTGCCACCTGCAGAAGTTCTCGGATGACTCTGCCATTGTGGGCTGTACCAGCAGAGGTCGGGAGGCGGAGTATATGAGTGTGGTGGACAGCTTTGTGGAGTGGTGCGGACAGAACCACCTGCAGCTGAATGTCACAAAGACAAGAGAGCTGGTGTTGGACTTCAGGAAGCACCAGACACTCCCTAACCCGGTCAGCATCAAAGGTACCAACGTGGACATTGTGGACAGCTACAAATACCTGGGTGTCCACATTGACCACAAACTGGACTGGTCCACAAACGCAGAGGCAATATACAGGAAGGGACAGAGTCGCCTGTATCTACTGAGGAGACTCAGGTCCTTTAACGTCTGCCAGACCATGCTGCAGATGTTTTACCACTCGGTGGTCTCCAGCGTCATCTTCTACGCTGTAGTGTGCTGGGGCAGCAGGATGAAGACGGCCGACACCAACAGACTCAACAAGCTCATTAGGAAGGCTGGCTCGGTGCTGGGAGTGGAGCTAGAGTCTGTGGTGGAGGTGACGGAGAGGAGGATACTGAGGAAACTCCTCAGTATTCGTAACAACACGTCTCACCCCCTGCACGACACACTGCTGTCCTACAGGAGCACATTCAGTGGTAGACTGAGACTACGAGGAGCAGCACAGAACGCCACAGGAGCTCCTTCCTGCCAGTGGCCATCAGACTGTATAACTCCTCCCCTTTCTGTAGGAGAGGAGCTAGATAATCATGTCAGGCATCACTGTCATTCCCTCCACTGGTCTATATTTATGTTTACTTAGTACCTTACATCTCCATATTTGTATCCATGTATCATATATTGTGCTCATACTGCGTACTGTACTCTTATTTTGGATTATAGTGACACTTATACTCTTATACTCTGTACTTAACTGCATTTAATGTAACTTGATACCTCTGGCACAAGAATTTCCTTTGGGATTAATAAAGTTTTATCTTATCTTATCTTATCTTATGTCCTTTAGACATGCCTGTAGTCTGACTAACAGCTCTGTTTCTTCAGTTTTAATGGATAAATACAGCTGGGTATCATCAGCATAACAATAAGAGTTTATACTGTGCTTTTGAATATTTTGCATTAAATGTAGGTTAAAATAAGTACACATAACAATACACAAATCCACACTGTACTCTGAATGTATATTGCATGTTGAAGTTATTATGAGCTTTTGAGTGGCATGTTTAAATGCCTTAAAGACACCATAGAGGTTACAGTTAGGGCTGGGCGATATGGCCATTTACTAATATCCTAATATCTAGGCCTGGTCAGGATATATATATATATATCACTATTTTGTCTTAGCCTTGAAATAACAGTTTGATGCATCATGCCAGCATGATCTATGTCTCTAACAACATTGTTGTTCATACTGCTTTAACATATGCTGACATTTTATCGATTAATTTGAATTTGCTCTTTCATTGTACCTTTCACTGCTGAGACACATCCCTTTGCTCCCATAGTTCAAAGTGGGTTCAGACCTCCCCCACCCATATCCGACAGATACTTAAACAACATGGCAGCTGGCGGAGAAGAGCTCGCCCCTAAATAAGGCAGTTTGGAAGTGGTTCCGTTTTGCTGCATCAGAGCCAGAAGCAAGCGTGCCCTTCAAACTTGTTTCTATCACCTAACCTCACGGTGCTTCAAAGATCTTTAATAATACTGATGTCCCACTCTCTCCCGATTACCCGCGTCACTGCGTGTTTGAGTGTGTATGTAGCTCTTACCATTAATGTAATACCTTTAAACAACACAGAAGTTTTTGGGCCATGTTAATAAACAATTAACCATTCTTTCTTCCTACAATGGCTTGTGGGTTAGAGCCTACTAGAGGATAAGGCACGTCCTGACCCAGCTATGGTGAAATAACCCAGGGAAAAAAGGTTTTGTGATGAATGGCTGCGTGAATTTATCTGGCTTTGCTGTGCTGTTATGTTAAAGGTCGGGTAGGAGATTTCCTTCTGATGCACTTTTTGTTAAATGAGTGTAACTTCTCTTTACAATCCGATAGCAACTGATGAGTTCAGCAGTTTCACTTTAAAACGAAGAATATGAATCATCTGTGGAAGTTATAAACCGCTAAAAACATCTTCCTGCTCTGCACACATCAGAGAGGTACGTGCATGATGGCCGAATTCACAGACTGGTTGGGAGACATGGCTTTGGGGTGAGCTCCGAGAGAAAGGGGCATGTGTCTACTTTCCAAAAAAAGTTTTCAAAATCTCCTACCCTACCTTTAATGCTGTGGTACACAATAAAATTTATATATAAATTTAAAACAGCTCATGGTACCTCCTGCTTTTATTATCACATTATTTGGTAACACTGGAAATAAGCTGAAATGTGAATTTTTGCATTGCCTGTTGTTTTCATTTGCTCTGTAACATATGATGTTTGCTGCATGTTTGTTCCTTGAGTGTTAAAATGTAGTTTATTTATGGTCAACTGATGGACCTGACCTGTCGGTTGTTCTTGCTTCTCACTACAGACAAATAATAAAGGCCTCATCAAACCCTCTCAGCCAATGGTTGCTACACTTTAGGAGTCAGTCGACAGCAGAGATGGTGCATGAGAACAGGTCTGATGGTCTGATCTCTGATGCCATAGATCAGAGAGCTCAGACATCTGGGAAACAGGGAAACACATATATACAAACATGTATAAAAGCGCACAAACACTATCCTTGTTAAAATTCCTGAAAGCGCCATGAGCAGTGGACTGAAGATAGTTGAGAGTAGAATGAGACAGAGCTGCACCAGATGCAGCAGCAGAGTGTTACGAGCTTTTCTGGCAGAAGCTTTGTCTGTGGAGGCCGACCTGGCTGCAATGATTACACCAATGTAGGAAAAAGATATTGCAACACCTGCTGATACAAACAGGACACAAATGAAGGCTCTGTCAAAATCATTAGACCGAGGTCCAATAGACATGGTTCTGTCAGAGCAGAAGTCCTTCATCTGCAGACTCTCAAGGTCTTTAAAAGGAAATTCTAACAGCAGCAGGACACGAGTGAGAATATTTAGAGAACCCAAGGCCCAGATTACAACGATGGCCACACCTGTGTTCCTGATGGTGATGATGGTAGTGTGTCTCAGTGGGTAACACACAGCTACATATCTCTCCAAAGACATCACCAACAGTGTAAGAGGAGCGATTGTAGTGGTGAGACTGGCGAGTAAAGTGAGGAAACCACAGACAGGATATGTCAGAATTAACCTAGAGGCAGCAATCAAGTACAATAACTGACTGAGAGCCATCTGAACAGTGTCTGCAAACAGAAGGTTATACAAGAGAACATAACGAGAGGTCTCACAAAACACTGGCTTACTCCTCAGTGTGAACAACATGGTCACATTGATGAAGAGGAACACACAGCATGGCAGCGTTGTCACAGCAGAAAACACCATTCTCTCTAGTATCCCCTGATTGACATCCACAGTTACATTGGTCATAAACTGATTTGTGACTGACATTTTAGAGAAGAAATTAAACTGTGAATAGAACTAAGGCACAATGATGCAGTCAGAACTCCTACAGCAGTTTAGACAAACATCAACAAGAAGTCATGAAAACACAGAGTCCCTGAGCAGACAGCCGGCTGGTTCCACTCACAGCTTGGTTCCATGTGGCAGAGCTGCTCTGCAGGGTTAGATTAACCTTGCATGAGTTATGAAGTCTCTCTTCACTGTTCATTCACGTGACACACCACATGTTCACATGGTTACTGGGCCAATGGTGAATGATGTCACCTCTGTCCTTCTATTATCTAATATGGCGAGTGGTTCCTTGTTACTGTGGCTGTATGACATGATTAACTCTATCACATTAAAACAGCCTTTTCCTTTGGACCTACAGTGTATCCCACACATCTGTGTTGTCCATAACAGCAACACTGAACAGTTTCAGAAACATTCAGACCAGCCCTTCTAATCCAAGATCCAGGACTCGTTTTAAATGACTTCAGTCACCTTTCATACCCATTGTGACGAACTGCAGCAGGTCATCTTGACCACGTCTACGTGACTTGATCCACTGAATTGCTGCCATGTTGTTGGCTGTGAAAAGTTCAGATCTCAAACATGGAAATGATCTAAAGAGATCTAAAGAGATCAACAGTTTATGTACCAGGACCTGAACAAATTTACTCTGGAAGTTGGTACATTTTAACATGTCTGTGGGGATGGACTGTTTTAAAGCTAGACTTAAGTGGCCACTTGAAGAACTGCAGTTTTTGAAACATCCATCTTGTGCTGTTTCTATTTTTCTCATGGTAATCAGTTCCAAGCAAATGATGAATAAACTCTTTTTGTAGTTCTTCATTCAGACTACTGAAATAAATATGATCTGAATTTTAGTCTTCTTCAGTTAACATCAGATGAAGGAAGGGAGAGTGTCCATCACTGAATCACACCAGAGAATCACACCATGTGAGATGATTCATTCCCTCCTGCTACCCCCAGCCCCCAGCCTACCGTCTACCCTGCCTGCCAGATAGTCTTTCTTCTAGTTGTTGAACCTGCTAGCATCCAGCTATCACAAATTGGTGGAAACCATTGACAGTAAAAAGTATGGACAGAGCTTCCATGACGTCACCCATTTGTTTCTGAAGATTTTGAGGCTCGGTGGGAGGCTCCGGGATGTGCTGACCGCCGCCATGTTGGCAGCGTCATGTGCGCCAAAACTCCAAATAATGACAAAGTAAACATTTTTGCTGTGAATTTGGCCATTTTAACATGGGAGTCTATGGGAAATTACTCGCTTTTGGAGCCAGCCCCCAGCAGTTGCGGCATGAACAAGTTTTGACACTTCCGCATGGGCTTCAAGTTTGAGGCCCGCAGGTTGCCGGTCAGTGGAAACACACTCCCTGCCCTTGAATGACTATAGAGATTTGATGTATAACCAGTGACAACCAGTGATGCTGTTTCCACAGCACTCCACACAGCTCTCACCCACCTGGAAAATAAAGACTCATACGTTCGAATGCTGTTCATAGACTTCAGCTCAGCATTCAACACCATCATCCCACAGCAGCTCATCAACAAACTGGACCAGCTGGGGCTGAGCTCCTTGCTGTGCAACTGGCTGCTGGACTTCCTCACCGGGAGACCTCAGACAGTGCGGGTCGGCAGAAACACATCCAGCACCATCACAATGAACACCGGGGCTCCCCAAGGATGTGTGCTGAGCCCCCTCCTCTTCACTCTGCTGACCCATGACTGGACGCCAACAGACAACACCAACATCTTTGTGAAGTTTGCGGACGACACAACTGTGGTGGGTCTCATCTCCGGTGGAGATGAAACACAATACAGGAATGAGGTGCACCTTCTGGCCGGGTGGTGCAGAGACCACAACCTCTCCCTGAATGTGGAGAAGACAAAGGAGATGGTTGTGGACTACAGGAGAGCACACAGTCAGCACACCCCTCTGACCATCGACGGTGCTGCTGTGGAGCAGGTGAGCAGCACCAAGTTCCTGGGTGTGCACATCACTGAGGACCTCTCCTGGACTAACAACACTGCATCCCTGACCAAGAAGGCACAGCAGCGCCTCTACTTCCTCCACAAGCTCAAAAGAGCCAGAGCCCCTCCCTCCATCCTGTGCACCTTCTACAGAGGGGCTGTTGAGAGCATCCTGTCCAGCTGCATCACTGTGTGGTACGGAGCCTGCACCGCCACCTGCAGGAAGACGCTTCATCGCATAGTGAGAGCAGCTGAGAGGATCATCGGCGTCCCTCTCCCCTCCCTCCAAGACCGCTACGACAGCCGTCTCACCCGAAAGGCCCTCCGCATCACAGGAGACCCCACCCACCCTTCACACCGCTTCTTTAGTCTGCTGCCATCAGGAAAGAGACTGAAGCCTCCGGGCCAGGACCAGCAGACTGAGGGACAGCTTCATCCACCAGGCTGTCAGGAAGCTGAACTCTCTCCCTGCTGCGCCCCACTTTCTCCCCCTTCCCTGACACCACCCCCCACCCCACCCCACCCCACCCCCTACCCCTACCACCATCCCCCCACCCCTACCACCACCCCACCACCCAGGATAGGAAATCTTTGTACCAGCCACTTTACCCTGTGCATTCTCTTGCACCTTAGTCATGTAATACCAGTCTCATATAAGCTGCTATAACTTAAACTATTCCTGGACTGTTTACATTATGCCAACTGCACTGTCTTGCACCATTACATCTTTTGCACTCTCATACCAGTCTCAATAAGCTGTTATAAGTTAAACCACTCCTGTTTATATTATGCCAACTGCACTGTCTAAAGGTTTCTTAATTAATTAATGCTGAAGTACAGCGACCATGGACAGTTTAGATGAGCAGCTGGCAAACAGCTCCTGGAAAGAGAAACACGGCGCACAGAGGAGAGCGTCTGTCCGAAAGGTGGCGATATAAAAACTAATCCCAGTATTGATCACGGCGTTACAGTGGCTCGCGCACATTAAACACTGGGAGACGGGATGTATTATTGCAGACAGTCATCCACACGTTCACAGAATTAAACTCACACAGACCAGAGGTCTGCTACAGTCAGCTACACTGATCTTCTATCTATTGTCATGCTATATGCCCTCTTCCTTGAACATGATCAGCTCGTTAGGCCAGGTAACCACGACTGTGCACACAATTTGCAACACAACTGCATTGTCAACACATTTAGTGTGTGACCTGCGCTGCGTAGGAGGGCCGTATGAGGAGTTCTGCACACACACACGTCTCGCGGGGTATGGTACCTCCATGCCGAAACGAATTTTTTTTTACTCTTACCACCCGTGGAGCAAGTTCTAGGTTCTCTGTTCTCATGGAGTATGGAACAGCCTTTAGTGAGCACAGCTCTGAGTTATAGAGTCGGATGGCAGACGGCAGGAATGACTTCTTGTATCGTTCCTTAGAGCAGCGGGGCAGCAGGAGTCTGTTGCTGAAGTTGCTTCTCAGCATGTCCACAGTATTGTGGAGAGGGTGGGAGGGACTGTTCATGATTGACAGCAGTTTAGCCAGCACGCTTTCCCTCACCACCTCCTCCAGGTCGGCAAGCTTAAAGCCAACAACAGACCCCGCCTTTTTGATGAGTTTGTCCAGTCTGTTGGCGTCCTTTGCTTTAATTCCTGATCCCCAGCACACCACAGCAAAAAAGATGGTGCTCGCCATGACAGACTGGTAGAACATGTGGAGCATCCTGCTGCAGACACTGAAGGACCTGAATCTCCTCAGGAACTACAGTGCTCATGCCCCTCTTGTACACAGCCTCAGTGTTTGTTCACCACTCCAGTTTATTGTCCAGTTGGACCCCCAGGAACTTGTAAGATGGGACTATGTCCACATCTTTCCCACTGATACAGACTGGGGAGGGCAGGGGCTTATCCCTGCTGTAGTCCACCACCATCTCCTTCATCTTGGCCACATTCAGCTGCAGGTCATTCTCTCCACACCACCTGACAAAACACTCCACAAGGCCTCTGTACTCCTCCCGTCCGTTCTCCACACAACCAACTATGGCTGTGTCATCCGAGTACTTCTGAAGGTGACACGTCTCAGAGCGGTACTGGACATCAGCTGTGTAGGTGGTAAATAGTAATGGAGACAGCACAGTTCCTTGAGGGGCCCCAGTGTTGCTGGTCAGGGTGTCAGACACACAGCTCTGCAGTCTCACAAACTGTGGTCAGCCTGTCAGGTAGTCCTCAATCCACGAGACTAAGGGAGCATCCACCTGCATCTTCTCTATCTTAGTCCTCAACAGTCTCGGCTGGATGGTGTTGAAGGCAGAAGAGAAGTCAAAGAAAATGACCCGCACTGTGGTGTTAAGTCTGTCCAGAGAGAAGTAAGCCCTCTGCAGGAGATATGTCACTGCATCATCAACCCCGACCTCAGGCTGATATGCAAACTGCAGTGGGTCTTGGAAGGGGCTAACCAGGGGTCTGAGGTGAGACAGCACCAGCCACTCCCTGACCTTCATAACATGTGAGGTCAGTGCTATTGGCCTGTATTTGGTGCCACAGGATGGTTTTTCTTTGGCAATGGGACCAGGCAGGATGTCTTCCATAGCACTGGAATCCTCTGAAGATGAAGGCTCTGGTTAAACAGGTGCTGCATTACTCCACAAAGCTGGCTGGAACAGTTCTTCTGCACCCATGGACTGATGCTGTCAGGACCAGAGGCCTTTCCCTGTTTGAGTCTTTCCAGCTGTCTCCTCACCTGGCTGGGAGTGATCTGTAGTCCTGTCTGGGGGGTGGGGGACATGGTGGAGTCAGTGTTTGGATTCAGCAGGGGGGAGGGGGAGGGAGACGATGGGAGGTGTGAAGGAGTCCTTTGGTCTCTCTGAGGAGAAGTGGGGGGACAGCTGGGGGAGGGGAAGCTGGAGTCAAACCTGTTAAAAAACTGGTTCAACTCACTGGCGTGATCCACAGTCCCTTCTGCTGTACATCTTCCTTTCCTCTGGAAGCCAGTGATTGCTCTCATCCCACTCCACACATTCCTGGTCTGGTTTCTCTCCAGACCAGGGATGTGTGTATGATGGGGAGGTGTGTATGATGGGGAGAGCAGGACGAGGTTATGGTCAGACTTGCCCAGAGGAGGAGGAGCAGTGGAAGTGTATGCATTGGTGAAGTCCCCTGTGATGAAGTTGCACCACCCCTCCTTTCTTCTTAAAGGCCGCAGCGGTGTCTCGGTCCGCTTGCACTGTCTGGAAGCCAGGGATGGTATTGTTCGAGTCCGGTATCAGACTGTGCAGCCACGTCTCCATGAAACACATGATACTGGCCTCTCGGTACACCTCCTGGGTCCGTGCGAGCGCCTCCAGCTCGTCTATCTTATTAGCCAGATACCTGACGTTCCCCGTGAGGATCGCGGGGACACAGGGTTTAAAACATTGCTGATGAACTTTTCTTCATCCGTCGTTTAACTCCTGCCTTGCATCCACGTCTCCTCCTCCTCAGCTCGTCCGGTATTTGAGGCTTCTCTCCGACCACAAAGGATGGTGGTCTTAGAGCCAACAGCTGATCGCGAGTGTAAACAATGTCTACTGCATGTGTGTGCGCATATTTTGTAAATGTAAGATTTTCATTTTCATTTCATATGAACTGAAACTACCCACAACATTCTACCAGTGTTAATTTTGTTGACGAATCATTTTCGTCATAGTTTGCGTTAACAACCTTTTTTTGCTGATAAAAATGAGACGAAATGTATTGACACTTTCGTCAACGAATAAAAACGAGACGGAATTATTGATGGAGACGAGATCCAATCAGAGCAAATTTTGTTTGTGGAAGGGCGGGATGAATCAGGAGATGGCGACAGAGAGCCAATCAGAAGTGATCTCTCTGCGTAAGGACGTTACCCCGCGATGCTGGAAGAAGGCGTACTCATGCATGGTAACACAACACAGGAGAAGAACAGACACACGGACACGTTTGATGTCAAGACAAACAAGACGGTTTGCAAACCGCGTGGAGCGACTATCAGCGGTAAAAACACAATGAACATGAAGCGACATTTGCAGACGAGTCATCTTCACTTTAAAAGTTGTCACTGAAGTATTTTGCTGTAGTTATGGAGGATTCATGAAGAAGGTCATGACTGAACAGTGTATTCAGGGAGAGCAGCTCACTGTTCATTGGTTCTTTTGTGAAAAGGTCATAGCAATTAAATAAAGAGGTGTTTGATTCAAGTAACACAAGTTAAAGCTGTGCCTGTTTTTATTGCACTTCAAACCTTAATTATTTCATGAAAAAATATATATCATAGATTTTTAGTTGACTAAAATTCTTTGATATTTAGTCGACTAAAACTAGACTAAATGTTAAAAAATGTTGACTAAAATGTGACTAAAATCAAATGACATTTTAGTCACAAAACTAAAATAAAAACTAAATCAGAAATTGCTGCAAAATTTAACACTGCATTCTACTGACTCAAACCACAGTCATACTAACAAAAATAATTTATTTTGAGCAGCAAAAATTACAGCAAAGATCAAAGGTTGGCGCTCACACTCCGGCCGTTGTTGGTGAGAGAGCGCAGCTCCGACCTTTATTTGTTTACGGCTGTGAACAATAAAGGTGTTTCAAACTGAAAAGCAAAGAGGATGGTGAACACAGTTCCAAAGATGGAAACAGCAGCAAGTCTTAGGGAGCTCGGTGGAAACAAAGCTGCCTGATGTGTGAAGAAAAAGTCGCTGTGAGTACTGGACTGAACACGGAGAACAGAAGGATCAGAGACCAGAGGAGACACGAGGCACACAGCTACAGAGGAGGCTGACATGTCAGCACAGTCAACAAGATGCTGATGCAGCAGTTGAAGTAAATTTTGTGATGGTGAGGTAATCACCAAACATGGCCATAGAGCAGGACAGGGACAGTGGGGACATGCAGTAAAGGTTGAGAGGAGGTGCACCTGGTGAAACATCCCTTTTATGTTCCCACTGACTACTATCGGTTGCTCACAGAATCTTTTGTTATTTAAATTTTATTAAGTTTTAAGAAATATATACAAATGAACATAGGGTCACAATACAACAATTAGGCTTTGTTTTTGGTGTAGACTATCTCTGACATATAACAATAAAAATAAGAGTAAACATGTAAAGCAAATTTCACATAAAGAAATCCACCTCCTGGAAATCCAGTCCATTAAGTAAAGTGCAAGAGAGTGTTGCTTTTAGCCTCTAATTCCAGTGTTTTTATCAGTCTTTGCATATTTCCAAAATGTTCCCAAGGACACGTCCTTTCCTCCATGTTGTCCTTTAGTCTACAACACATAGACTCATAGGATGCTGTCTCCACCATTGCATCCATCCAGTCCTTCAAACTGGGGGAGACTGCTGTTTTCCAGTGTCTTAGAATTACTCTCGAAGCTGCTCACAGAATCTTAGCAAAAAGTGTTGGTGCAGGTAATAAGTACTGGTTAAGGGTCTGGCCAAGACAGTGGTGAGAGCAGTTGAAAACCATCCAATCCTTCCTATTGTGGCTAACGAGGTGATGAGGGATGTACCAGCTGTCTTTGGAAGAGGCCTTCTGGGTAAGCTTCTCGCTGCCTGGGTTTTTTTAGGGAACACCTCTCAGTGCCACATAGCAAAGGCATGACTGATTCTTTAGGTGCATGCAACAAAGTTAGCCTGCAAAGCTGGGCCCTGGTATTGACACACGTCAGCTCTCAGAGACTGAGCTATCTCTATCAGTACCTTGATTTTTCTTCTCGTTCATTGAGCTCTGTTATACCAGTCGGCAGTGTCTCAAGCAACCTTTTTCCTCTTGGATGTTTTTTTTATATCTGCATGATGATGGAAGCCTGGGTCTAGGTGCTGCAGGTATGGAGATTAATGGGTAAGCAGGAACTCACTATCTGTAGAGCTCATCTGGATAAAACCTGGGGCTATCTTAGTCTCGTAAGGGGCAGCATTCCCAAGTAAGATAAGGCTTAGGCGGTGATGTTAGAGCTCAGTCCTCCCAGGATGGGGCCTCGTTTCAGGAGTAGGAGAACATATTAGATCCTGCGTAAACACATCCCTGTGAGAACACAGACGCTGTTCACACTGGAGAAAGCCAACCCAGCTAGAGTGGTATTGAATCCACATAGCCTTTAAGCTGGATGCATTCAGACCTATTTTCGTATCTGGCCAGCACACACACGTCCACGCTCAATCCAGCTTAACCCATTTTGTTTGTTGTCCTCCAAACTGCTAGGTGGCACCTCATAAAATTCATAGTCTGTTTTTTTCCTGTGTTGCTCGTTTGTTGTTTTTGGTTTTTTGGTTCAAAGCACAGTCTATTTCTTTGTAGCACTGTTGAAAATAAACTCAGGGCAAAGCTGTAGTAGTGCAACAGATGTTTGCACACAGATTTTGTACTCGACCCGGACACTGTCCCTGTGAACCATGAAGTATGCGGTCGCTAGCGAGATTCACTAGCCGCATTTGCGTTCAGACCTGAACCAGATCTAAGCCAATCCGGGTGGAGCCAGCTCGGAGAGGTGGACTGAAATCAATCCAGATGTATCTCGATTTGCTTTGTTTAGACCCAGAGAAAAAACTATCCGGATATGACCCGAATCCCGTTCTAGCCGAATTAATTTCCCCAGGGTGAACGGGGTCATAGTCCATCTCAAAATCCCGAAATCTGGCTAGTCGAAACATCTGCCATTTAGACCTCACGTCTAGATACTTCAAGCCTTCATCTTGTGAGGACCCATCAAGGTGTCACTCAACACTGTTTTTTCAGCACAATAAAACTACAAACCATTCATCAGATTATTCAGAAACACTGAGAGCATTTTATCAGCACGCCCATTCACTGACAAGCTTTCCACTGCAGCTGGTGTTGTTGAAGATCTAAAAACATCATAAATATACTTACTCTGCTGACCAAAGGTTGATGAGCTGCCAAACCCCCCTGTTCCTCCACAAAAGGGAGTCCCAAACGACTTGTTGAACATGGTGGTCTGCTAGCAGGGCAAACACAATTAACAAAAGTAATGAATCAAACGGTTCAGAAGCCCTTTTCACATTCTCTGCATCTTAACTGGTTTTAACTTGTCAGAACACAAACGCCCAACACAGTGGACATTAACCAGTCTTCACTTTTGAATTCTGGGATGATGTGTTTGACTATAAAATGTGTATTGTCCGTCTGGTCGACAATCAAAATACAACAAATATGTTGAATACAAGAAACATTGGTCGACACAGAATTTATAATTATCAGGACAAAAAACCTGGGGCTGTCTTGGTTGACAAGCCTCTGCAACATCGCGTGGGGGCAGTGCCGCTGGACTGGCAGACCGGGGTGTTGGTCCCTCTTTTTAAAAAGGGGGACCGGAGGGTGTGCTCCAACTACAGGGGATCACACTCCTCAGCCTCCCTGGGAAAGTCTATGCCAGGGTACTGGAGAGGAGAATTAGGCCTATAGTCGAACCTCGGATTCAGGAGGAGTAATGTGGTTTTCGTCCTGGCCGCGGAACGCAGGACCAGCTCTATACCCTCCGCAGGGTGCTGGAGGGTTCGTGGGAGTTCGCCCTACCAGTCCACACATGTTTTGTGGATTTGGAGAAGGCGTTCGACTGTGTCCCTCGTGGCATCTTGTGTTGTTTGGTTCGCATTGCCGGCAGTAAGTTAGACCTGTTCCCGGTGCATGTTGGATTCCGGCAGGGCTGCCCTTTGTCACCGGTTCTGTTCATAATTTTTATGGACAGAATTTCTAGGCGCAGTGAGGGACAGGAGGGGATCTGGTTTGGGAACCATAGGATTTCATCTCTGCTTTTTGCAGATGATGTTGTCCTGTTGTCTTCATCGAGCCGGGACCTCCAGTGTGCACTGGGACGGTTTGCAGCTGAGTGTGAAGCGGCTGGGATGAGAATCAGCACGTCCAAATCTGAGGCCATGGTCCTCGACCGGAAAAAGGTAGTTTGTCCTCTCTGGGTGGGAGGAGAGCTCCTGCCCCAAGTGGGGGAGTTTGTGTATCTCGGGGTCTCGTTCACGAGTGAGGGAAAAATGGAGCGGGAGATTGACAGACGGATCGGTGCAGCTTCCGCAGTAATGCGGTCGCTGTACCGTTGTGGTGAAGAAGGATCTGAGCCGGAAGGCGAAGCTCTCGATTTACCGGTCAATCTACGTTTCTACCCTCACCTATGGTCATGAGCTCTGGGTAGTGACCGAAAGAAGGAAATTGCGAATACAGGCAGCTGAAATGAGTTTCCTTCGAAGGGTGGCTGTGCGCTCCCTTAGAGAGAGGGTAAAGCTGGATCCATACTCCGCGAGACAAAGACATTTTCCCCCCCTGCAGACGTTACGCCCACAAAATGACGTCATTTTTTGTCTCTGACCGCCCGCTGATCCGCACTCCTGTGCACAGGGTCCGGGCCGAACTTTGTCTTTCAAGGCTGTGCGGCAACCATGCTGTGATTGGTCGGAATTTATTGTGGGCGTGATGAAAGTGGAGAAGCGCAAGAGCCTCTCCAGGTATATAGGTAGGTGTATAAACAGCACTGATTCAACAGATTTAGATAAGACCATACTGGTTTGCATGATGAGCAATAAAAGAAAGAAAGAAAGGCAAATCAGGGTGATTTGTCACCAATAACTCCAGACAGCCGTTCACACATACCAGATGGTGACTGTTTCCATTCTATATACTCCTACATACCCGGGCATAATAGGCTCGTTAACAATGTCTGTATATCTTTGCTATTGTTACTTTTAATGTCGCATCTTCACAGCTCATCACCGGACAGTTTGAAGTATCGCAGGCACATTGGAACACAGTAGATGTGCAAATGTGGTCATAAAGGCACAAACACTGAATCTTTGCTATTGTTACTTTTAATGTCGCATTTTCACAACTCATCGCCGGACATCTCACGCTGTTGCAGGCACCCTCTCTGTATAATGCCCTCTTGCCATGGCACAAGTCCTTGTGGTGTGTTAAAAAACTCAGTAAAGTCTTTCCTTATAGTTTAGTGGGCGGGCCGTATGAGGAGTTCTGCACACACGCGTCTCGCGGAGTATGGTACCTCAGTGCGGAAAAGACCTTTTTTTTGTATCTCTTACCACCCGTGGAGCGCGTTCTCCGCTCTTTGTCTCGCGGAGTATGGATCCAGCTTAAGGAGCTCAGTCACCCGAGAGGAGCTCGGAGTAGAGCCGCTGCTCCTCCACATCGAGAGGAGTCAGCTGAGGTGGCTCGGGCATCTGGTTCGGATGCCTCCTGGACGCCTCCCTGGGGAGGTGTTCCGGGCATGTCCCACTGGAGCTAAAGGAAGTGTCTGGTGAGAGGGAAGTCTGGGTGTCCCTGCTTAGACTGCTGCCCCTGCAACCCGGCCTCGGATAAGCGGTTGAAGATGGATGGATGGATGGAAAAAACCTGAAGAACACGGTCATGAAGTGAATCATAAGATATTGTATTTTATTCTCAAAAAAAAAAATAAAGCAAGAAAGTCGTTGCGGGCAAATGCATGGGCCCCACAAAGCTACAGGTTCAGCCTCGTCTGAGGAGAATTGAAATGACCTGTCTTGGCCTGTGGCTATCACGTGTGTTTATTATATCCTTTCAGGATTAAAAAATAGAATATGCATGTTTCTGTGGCATAATTAAGTCAAAATCTTTGGGCTGCGCTGTGACGCCCACGACGCCAACATGTATGATGTAAATTAATAGCTACATCATTCCTGTCATGATGTGGGATGGATAGAGGAAGGTGACTTTTTAACAAGTCATTCAGTGGAAGCTACGTGTCTCAGAGTTTTGTCACTTAACATTACTTTAGATTAGTTATTAGTTTATTAGGATTAGTGCACATTTTATGGGCCACTAATTTGAAGTTTGATACTGCTTAGTAAATAAGCAAATCAAAGTGACAAATAAACATGTGGCCTGTTGCTAATTATTGGAACAAACCGTGTGAAAATAAAAGTGTTTAATAACAGACATTATAAGAGAGATTATGAATTTCTGTATTAGTGCAGTTATTAAAAAAGAGAAAAACAAGCTTATGATCTATTTGGTTTGGTAACCTAAGGA
Source organism: Parambassis ranga (assembly GCF_900634625.1). NCBI lineage: Eukaryota > Metazoa > Chordata > Actinopteri > Ambassidae > Parambassis > Parambassis ranga. The sequence goes on along the minus strand of NC_041034.1, from coordinate 654,289 downwards.
GCTTTGTCTTTGCAGGTGCAATCCTGAAATATTTTGGAGGTCCAGTCACTGAAGCAGAGGGGAGCTTCTCAAAGCTGAAGCTCATCAAGATCTACTTTAGGTCATCCATGGGACAGGACTGTCTCAGTGGTCTTGCCATAATCGGCATCAACCATGAGATATGGAAGCAGCTGTCATTGAGGACATCATAAATCAACTTTGCAAGAAAAAAAGCCAGGAAGCAGATATTTTAAGGAGACATGACGTTGAATATACAGCTTTTTAAATATAGTCAAGTATTCTTTTTATTGTTAGTTTGTTTTCATATATTTCACTCTAATATAGTTGCTTATTGTATTTTTATTCAAGGTGTTTAAAACGTAACTCTAAATGTAATGCAACACAACAATGTAACATTTTTAGTAACACTCAGTATCGATTTTATTTATTAACTTAAAGAGGATTGTTGTTTTCCTTTTATTATAATGTTTTAATAGTAAAATACTGAAAAACTACATTCTTCTCATATCCAGACATGACATCCACAAAAATAACAAACTGAGGTAACAATATATTATTTTGTGACCACATCATAACTGTAACATTAGGACATTTTGGCTGATTTGAGCCAGCTGCCCTTTGGGATAAGCTAAAGCTGCACAGACAGTTTCACTGAATTAGGCTGTTAATGAGTTCCAAAGATATTCTGAACGTTTGAAAATCACTTTTACAAAAAAGTGACATTCGAATATATAAGGCCTGCATGGACAGGACAGCAAGAGACTGACAAGAACATGGTTAGAAAAGACATTCACCTTAACAACAAGATATCTTGATGTTTCTACAGAAGGTGTGTTTCATTTCTTTAACCAGCTGTGGTAACATTATATTAAAGGGAACCCACAGTGAGCAAGGTTTTTTTTCTGGTTTCTTGTCTGGTGGCTCAGACGTAAACGGACATCTTCAGCTTGTATTTTTCTCAGAGGCCTTTCAGGTGTCTCATCTCTCAGAGAGCTTCAGGCGACAGCACAGATAGTACAGGAGGACAGGTCTGATGGTCTTGTCTCTGATGCCGTAGATAAGAGCGCTCAGACATCTGGGCAGAACGATAATAAACACATACAAAATATTCTGGATGCGTATAAGCATGGTCCTCGTGACAACGTTTGAGGCGGCTATCAGTAAGGGGTTGTGTATGGTTGAGGACAGAATGAGGCAGAGCTGCACCAGATGCAGCAGCAGAGTGTTACGAGCTCTTCTGGCAGAAGCTTTGTCTGTGGAGGCCGACCTGGCTGCAATGATTACACCAATGTAAGAGGAAATGACTGACAGACCAGCTGATACAAACAGGAAACAGGTGTAAGCTTTGTCATAGTCAACAGTCACAGGAGTGAGAAACATGAGAAAGGTACTACAAAACTGTTTCATCTGCAAACTCTGTAGCTGCTCAAAAGGAAACTGTAACAGCAGCAGAACCCGGACGCCAGTGTTCAGTGAACAAAAGGCCCAGACTGCCGCGATGGCTGCACCTGTGTTCCTGATGGTGATGATGGTAGTGTGTCTCAGTGGGTAACACACAGCTACATACCTCTCCAAAGACATCACCACCAGTGTGAGAGGAGAGATTTCACTGGTGAGATTGGCAAACATGATAAAAACACCACAGACAGGATACGTCAGCATGATTCTACACACAGACAGAATGTAGAGTAACTGACTGACTGCAATCTGCACAGTGTCTGCAAACAGGAGGTTATACAGCAGAATGTAACGGCAGGTCTCACGAAACACCGGCCTGCTTCTCAGTGTAAACAACATTATCACATTAATGATTAAGAATATGCAGCATGAAATTGTAGTCAGAGTGACCAGCAGCATTTTCTCCACTAGTCCCATACTATCATCAGTAGTGTTGGTCCAAGCTTGACTAGACATCTCAAAAACTAACCAGCGAACATTAGAGCAAAAAAAGGAGTTTCACCTGTGCAGGTAACAGCAGGCTGCTGCACAGGGTCTACCTGCTGTCCCACTTTTTATATCAGCTTTGACCATGTGACGCGATGGCAGAAGGGTGATGTCATCTAGTGAGGTTTACTTTCATTCTTGCTTTTGGTTGTATGCAACATTAAAAAAGACATTGTGTTCACCTTATACAGTTTTTAGGGACTTCTTGTAAACAGTGTCTTTCATAGATGTCTACGGTTCGGCCAAACGTTCCCAACAGACTCACACAATTCGCTTGGGGCTGCCAGGTCTGTCCAGCTTCTTACCCTGCCAACAGATCCAACTCACCATCAGATGGTGATCAGTTGACAGCTCAGCTGCTCTCTTCACCTGAGTGTGACTACAAAATCAGTTATTGACTTCAAGGCTATGGTGTCTTTGTGCCAGTTCTTGTTTTTCAAGTTTTTGAAAAAAAACAATATTTTAAAAAAACGCATAAAGGCACACAAAGAATATCCACGTGACAGTTTCTAAATGCACAGGCACAGGAAGAACACATTACACCAACTGCACCTCGGGTCACCAGTCTGTCAAGCTGATTAGATTTGCTGACGACACCACCCTCATTGGACTCATCTCAGACAGGGATGAGTCTGCCTACAAAGAGAGGTGGATCAGAGTTGTCCTGGTGTGCTTAAAACAACCTGGAGCTGAATGCCCAGAAGACAGTGGAGATGACTGTAGACTCGGAACGTGCCAGGTCCATCACTCCCCCTCACCCTGACAGACGCTCCAATCTCCACAGTGGACTCCTTCCACTTCCATCACCCTGGACCTCAAGTGGGAGCTCACCATCAGCTCCCTCATCAAAAAGGCCTAGCAGAGGATGTTCTTCCTGCAGCAGCTGAGGAAACTCAAGGTGCCAGCCAGGATGATGGTTCAGTACTACACAGCCATCATTGAGTCCATCCTCACCTCCTCCATCACCGTGTGGTACGCACACACTGCAGCAGGTTCTGCACTCTGCTGAGAAGGTGATCGGCTGCAGCCTGCCATCTCTCCAAGACCTGTACATCGCCAGGAATCTGAGGCGTGTGGGTCAGATCATGGCTGACCCTTCTAACCCTGGACATGGACTCTTTGAGCCACTCCCTTTAGGCAGGAGGTTATGGTCCATTCAGACCTCACGCCACAAGAACAGCTTCTTCCCCTCTGCTGTTGGACTGTTGAACTCTAATTAATCATACTGCTCTTCATGTCACTTCACAATGTCACTTTAGTATAGTCACTGTACCATGTTCCAGTCATGTTCCACCTGATGACTATTTGCACTGTTCCATCTTGCACTACTTTGCAAGTTAAAGTAAAACAGGAAACAGATAGGATTTTCAAAATAAGAAAACCTGGCTCAAAGCATGGACCTGAATAACTTAGCTGGTGAAGGGGTGGCACCAAAATGTGAACAAGTCATATCTACTCCATGCACTGTATGTGAGAACCAGAAAAATGCACATTTATATATATATATATATATATATATATATATACCGTATTTTCACGACCATAAGGCGCACCTAAAAGTCTAAAATTTTCTCAAAAGTCGGCCTTGCGCCTTATAATGTTGTGCGCCTTGTGTATGGGTTGAGTACCAGACACAGGGACATGATACATAAACTATGTACGCTGGCAGCAATTCACCAATCAGCTGAACGCTACGTCATATGTACACTACGTACGCTGGCAGCAATTCACCAATCAGCTGAACGCTACGGTACTGGCGCAGCAGCTTCCAGCTGATTACAAAGCAAAGCTGGCCAGCTTCCGCGTCTACTGCAGTGACAACATTGCCAGCAAAAACATCCAGCCCAGCCACATCACCAACATGGATGAAGCCCCCCCTTACTTTCGACATCCCCGTGAACCAAACTGTGGAGAGAATGGGGACCAGCACGGTATCAATACGGGCCACGGGGCAGGAGAAGTCAGCGTTCGCTGTTGTTCTGGGTTGCCATGGTAATGGACAGAAACTTCCGCCTATGGAAGAGGAAGACGCTGCCTAAAGAAAAATTCCCAGCAGGAGTCGTCGTTAAGGTGAAACGAGGAGACGAGGAGAAAATGGGAGAGTGGCTCAGGGAAGTTGATGTGAAGAGACCGGATGTTTTTTTCACGCATCACCCTCGCTGCTTATTCGCGACTCCGCGTGCGCCTGTCTCACCGCCGATGTAAAAAACCAGGCGAAGCAGATGAATTCAGAGCTTGCCGTAATCCCGGGAGGGTTAACAAAGAACTCCAACCGCTGGACATCGGCGTAAACTGGGCGTTCAAAGTAAAGTTGTTTTACTGGGAGGCAGCGCCGGGCGAGTTACGCCAGCACATGTGAATGGATTGTGGATGCGTGGACTCATGTTTCTGCTGTGACTGTTGCCCGAGCTTTTGTGAAAGCCGGCATAATTTCTGAACAGCCAGCCGGCAACGTGTGTGGCTGTGACTCTGACAGCGATGAGAGGGAAGCTGGTAGGTTTGAACTCGCACAGTTGTTTCCTGTTTATTATTTCCAGTACAATGGGAACTTTTACAGACAGAAGCACGGCTGTGCGATGGGATCACCCGTGTCTCCTATTGTGGCCAACCTCTACATGGAAGAAGTGGAGAGAAGAGCCCTGAGTTCCTTTCCGGGAACCACCCCCACCCACTGGTTTAGATATGTGGATGAAACCTGGGTCAAAATCAAGACCAACGAAGTGGAACGGTTCACAGAACACATCAACGCAGTGGATAATAACATCAAGTTCACTCGCGAGGACACCAAGGACAACAATCTGGCCTTCTTGGACTGCACAGTACATATTGAGGAGGACAGGAGCCTCAATGTGGAAGTGTACAGGAAACCCACACATACGGACCAGTACCTGTTGTTTGATTCACACCACCCACTGGAACACAAACTGGGAGTCATCAGGACCCTGCAGCACAGAGCACAAACTGTACCAACCAGCTCAGAGGGGAAGAAGGAGCAACACCACATCAGGAAGGCCCTGCAAACATGTGGCTACCCGAAGTGGGCACTCATCAAAGCCACAAAAACAAGACCCCCCCAACAACAAGAAGAAGGACAACACCAGGCGGAGAAAGAACATCTCCATTCCATATGTGTCAGGAGTATCAGAGAAACTCCGCAGAATCTTCAACAACCATGACATCCCGGTCCATTTCAAACCTATGACAACACTGAGACAGAGACTGGTTCACCCGAAGGATAAGATTCCCAGGGAGAAACACAGCAATGTGATATATGCAGTCCAGTGCAGTGAGGAATGCTCTGATCTGTACATTGGAGAAACTAAACAACCACTCCAAAGAAGAATGGCTCAGCACAGGAGAGCCACCTCCTCAGGACAAGATTCAGCTGTTCACCTCCACCTCAAAGACAAAGGACACTCCTTTGAGGACAACAATGTTCACATTTTAGACAGGGAGGAAAGGTGGTATGAAAGAGGAGTCAAGGAAGCCATGTATGTTAAGCTGGAAAAACCTTCCCTTAACAGAGGTGGTGGCCTCAGTCATCATCTTTCTACCACATACAATGCAGTGATTCCATCCATTCCCAGGAAGTTTGCACATACTCACAGTAAGAACAAAGGGCTGTCAACCAGTCCCCCTCCGGCAGTTTCATAGTCGTTAGCCAGTCGTTAGACACACCTGGCCCAGTCAGCCAGAACATCACAGGTAAGTATGGAAACATTTAGTGCTATTGTTTTTAAGTTTTTTCAAGTTTTACCCAGACCCACCCACATAGGTCTGTAACCACATATAAACCATGTTTTCCCACCAAACAGAACTGATGAAGCTGCTTGGATGAGCAGCGAAACGTCTTCTAGAAAACTCTACAAGTCCAGACGCCTTGCTTCAATCTTCTCTACGTATGATGACCTGGATGACTGAGAATCTTCATCAACATGTTTCCTGTTTATTGTACATTGTTGTAATAAATATTCTGTAGAGTCAGCCACTGGTAAGGATGACTTAGGAATCACTGTGGTGCATCTGATTAAAATGCGGGACAACGTATATCCGAAGATGGTCTTTATTTATTAATAAAGTATAATCACAACAGGCATTCAGCAGCAGCCACTGTTCTGCCCATAGAAACACACACGCCGTTTCTCTGTTGCTGCCACCGTCGAGAGAGAGGCTGCACCAGCTCTCCTCACTGATATCCAGCCGGTTTTTACTGAATCGCTGCTGATAGAGATGTGAGCGGCTTGCGGAGGATGCAGAGCAGTTTCCTGAGTTTTCACTTCTGCAGCTCAACGTAACTCTCTGTCTTAAAGCTCAGACGTGAGGGTCCAAGCGTACGTCACTGCAGCTCAGAGCACAACAAGAAAAACGCCACACAGGCGCGGCAGCAAAACAGAGATCAGTTGTTTCAACAGTCCGATATTGATACAACCAGATCGAGATTCAAAGGCCTCGGGCGTGCAGAGGTCTCAGGAGCATGTCAATATTTCCTGCAGAGCTTGCTGGTTTCTTGGTCACACTATCAGATGATTCTACAAGTATCTGCTGTTATAAGCTGTGATGTGTCCAAAAAATGAGATGGGTAAAGCCTGCTTTATACTCGAGTCGAATTGACCCCTGGAACTTCTGCATCGATTTGTCGCAATTTACTACTGGAGTGTTAGGGTTAGGTTATATTAAAAATAGAAGATATCGTTAGCATTCACGACCATAATCATAGTCAACAACAAGGTTTTAGAAAGATTTCAGATCATTTAGAAATAATCTGCCTACTTCCTCTGTCCGCAGCCATCAATCCTCACTCCAGAACCTCAAGGTCCCTAACCCGGTCCTTTCAGACTGTGGCCCCCAGACTTTGGAGTGTTAGAATTGGCTTACTTTTACCTTTGAGAAGATATCTTTGTTTTCTTTTTTTGAATATTGTTAGTGTTTATAACTATAATCATAGTCAATAACAAGTTTTTAGAAATGAAGGCGCAGGAGTGCCCAGTCTGACAGTAGACATTTAAAAGCTCGAAAATCGAAAGAACAGGGTTTAACAAAAGGTGAGCTTTTAATTAAGGCCAAAGACCAAAACACAAAACTCCAAAAACCACAACATACAAAGGAAGAGACAAAGGGAAACGAAACTGAAAAAACAAACCATTCAGCTCATTTTTATTCAGAAGGTTGAAGCAAGGCAACTGGACTTAGAATTTCCTTGAAGACGTTTCGCTGCTCTTCCAAGCAGCACAGACTGCAACATGTTGTGCGCTCTGCTAAGAAAGTGATCGGCTGCAGCCTCTTATCTCTCCAAGATCTGCACATCTCCAGGCATGCGGGTCAAATCACAGCTGACCCCTCTCACCCTGGTCATGGACTCTTTAAACTACTCCCTTCAGACAGAAGGTTGCAATCCATTCGGACCAGAACCAGAAATTGGTGGTCATCCAGTCCTTTATGTCCTTTAGACATGCCTGTAGTCTGACTAACAGCTCCGTGTCTTCAGTTTTAATGGATAAATACAGCTGGGTATCATCAGCATAACAATAAGAGTTTATACTGTGCTTTTGAATGATATTTTCTAGAGGGAGCATGTAGAGGGTAAACAGGATCGGTCTGAGACACTGTGATTAACCCATGTACGCCAGAAGGAAACATCATTAACTATAAAATATATTTTAAATCATGCTGTGATCTACAAAAACAAGTCCACGGCCTGATGCCATGAGGAGGTCATTAGTGACATTAACCAGTGCTGTTCTGTGCTGTGGTAGGCTTCGAATCTTCGACTGGAACACTTCAAACAGACTGTTACAACCACTCTTATAGGTTGTATCTTAGAGCATCTTAGAAATAAAGGTGAGGTTGGAAATTGGTCTATAGGTGGCAGCATAGTGGCTGTCGTGGCGAGATCTTGATTTTTTCAGGTCATGACCTTTAACTGGACAAGTACTGGACAGGACTACATTTTCCTGCAGTAGACTCATACTACACTAATCAGTGACTGGTCATTTGTAATGCTGTGAGCAGTCACACTGTAGTGCAGCCGATCTAAAGCTGCATTAAATGTAGGTTAAAGTAAGTACACATAACAATACACAAATCCACACTGTACTCTGAATGTATATTGCATGTTGAAGTTATTATGAGCTTTTGAGTGACATGTTTAAATGCCTTAAAGACGCCATAGAGGTTACAGTTAGGGCTGGGCGATATGGCCGTTTACTAATATCCTAATATCTAGGCCTGGTCAGGATATATATATATCTCACTATTTTGTCTTAGCCTTGAAATAACAGTTTGATGCATCATGCCAGCATGATCTATGTGTCTAACAACATTGTTGTTCATACTGCTTTAACATATGCTGACATTTTATCGATTAATTTGAATTTGCTCTTTCATTGTAACTTTCACTGCTGAGACACATCCCTTTGCTCCCGTAGTTCAAAGTGGGTTCAGACCTCCCCCACCCATATCCGACAGATACTTAAACAACATGGCAGCTGGCGGAGAAGAGCTCGCCCCTAAATAAGGCAGTTTGGAAGTGGTTCCGTTTTGCTGCATCAGAGCCAGAAGCAAGCGTGCCCTTCAAACTTGTTTCTATCACCTAACCTCACGGTGCTTCAAAGATCTTTAATAATACTGATGTCCCACTCTCTCCCGATTACCCGCGTCACTGTGTGTTGAGTGTGAGTGTGTATGTAGTAGTGTGAATGATCAGAGTGAGAGCTCTTACCGTTAATGCGATACCTTTAAACAACACAGAAGATTTTGAGCCATGTTAATAAACAATTAACCATTCTTTCTCCCTACAATGTCTTGTGGGTTAGAGCCTACTAGAGGATAAGGGACGTCCTGACCCAGCTACGGCGAAAAAACCCAGGGAAAAAAGGTTTTGTGACGAATGGCTGCGTGAATTTACCTGGCTTTGCCGTGCTATGTTATGTTAAAGGTAGGGTAGGAGATTTCTTTTACAGAGATTTTCTTTACAATCCGATAGCAACCGATTAGTTTGTCAGTTTTGCATTAAAGCAAAGAATATTGATCATCTGTGGAAGCTATAAAACGCTAAGACATCAGCCAATCCTGCGAGGCACCCCTGCACATATAGTTGGCTGGTTATCACTCTCTTCCTGCTCTGTGCGCATCAGAGAGGTACATCCATGATGGCCGAATTCACAGACTGGTTGGGAGACATGGCATCGGGGTGAGCTCCGAGAGAAAGGGGCGTGTGTTTACTTTCCAAATCTGGCTGACTCTCACTGAGTTTTCAAAATCTCCTACCCTACCTTTAATGCTGTGGTACACAATAAAATGTATCAATAAATTTAAAACAGCTCATGGTACCTCCTGCTTTTATTATCACATTATTTGGTAACACTGGAAAGAAGAAATGTGAATATTTGCATTGCCTGTTTTCCATTTGCTCTGTACCATATGATGTTTGCTGCATGTTAATTCCTTGAGTGTTAAAATGTAGTTTATTTATGGTCAACTGATGGACCTGACCTGTCGCTTGTTCTTGCTTGTCACTACAGACAAATAATAAAGGCCTCATCAAACCCTCTCAGCCAATGGTTGCTACACTTTAGGAGTCAGTCGACAGCAGAGATGTTGCATGAGAACAGGTCTGATGGTCTGATCTCTGATACCATAGATCAGAGAGCTCAGACATCTGGGAAACAGGGAAACACATATATACAAACATGTATAAAAGCGCACAAACACTATCCTTGTTAAAATTCCTGAAAGCGCCATGAGCAGTGGACTGAAGATAGTTGAGAACAGAATGAGGCAGAGCTGCACCAGATGCAGCAGCAGAGTGTTAAGCGCTTTTCTGGCAGAAGCTTTGTCTGTGGAGGCCGACCTGGCTGCAATGATTACACCAAAGTGGGAAAAAGATACTGCAACACCTGCTGATACAAACAGGACACAAATGAAGGCTCTGTCATAATCATTAGACCGAGGTCCAATAGACATGGTTCTGTCAGAGCAGATCTCCTGCATCTGCAGACTCTCAAGGTCTTTAAAAGGAAATTCTAACAGCAGCAGGACACGAGTGAGAATATTTAGAGAACTGAAGGCCCAGATTACAACGATGGCCACACCTGTGTTCCTGATGGTGATGATGGTAGTGTGTCTCAGTGGGTAACACACAGCTACATATCTCTCCAAAGACATCACCAACAGTGTGAGAGGAGAGATTGTAGTAGTGAGACTGGCGAGCAAAGTGAGGAAACCACAGACAGGATACGTCAGAATTAACCTACAGGCAGCAATCAAGTACAATACCTGACTGAGAGCCATCTGAACAGTGTCTGCAAACAGAAGGTTATACAAGAGAACATAACGAGAGGTCTCACAAAACACTGGCTTACTCCTCAGTGTGAACAACATGGTCACATTGATGAAGAGGAACACACAGCATGGCAGCGTTGTCACAGCAGAAAACACCATTCTCTCCAGTATCCCCTGATTGACATCCACAGTTACATTGGTCATAAACTGATTTGTGACTGACATTTTAGAGAAGAAATTAAACTGTGAATAGAACTAAAGCACAATGATGCAGTCAGAACTCCTACAGCAGTTTAGACAAACATCAACAAGAAGTCATGAAAACACAGAGTCCCTGAGCAGACAGCCGGCTGGTTCCACTCACAGCTTGGTTCCATGTGGCAGAGCTGCTCTGCAGGGTTAGATTAACCTTGCATGAGTTATGAAGTCTCTCTTCACTGTTCATTCACGTGACACACCACATGTTCACATGGTTACTGGGCCAATGGTGAATGATGTCACCTCTGTCCTTCTATTATCTAATATTGTGAGTGGTTCCTTGTTACTGTGGCTGTATGACATGATTAACTCTATGACATTAAAACAGCCTTTTCCTTTGGACCTACAGTGTATCCCACACATCTGTGTTGTCCATAACAGCAACACTGAACAGTTTCAGAAACATTCAGACCAGCCCATCTAATCCAAGATCCAGGCCTCGCTCAAAATGACTTCAGTCACCTTTCGTACCCATTGTGACGAACTGCAGCAGGTCGTCTTGACCACGTCTAGAGCCTCTGAATTGCTGCCATGTTGTTGGCTGTGAAAACATGGAAATGATCTAAAGAGATTGTTTATGTACCAGGACCTAAACAAGTTTACTCTGGAAGTTGGTACATTTTAACATGTCTGTGGAGATGAACTGTTTTAAAGTTAGACTTAAGTGGCCGCTTGAAGAACTGCAGTTTAAGGAACATCCATGAACATAAGCCAGTTTGGGCCATCATGTGTTGTCACAATAAGCTCCAAGCAAATAATGAATAAACTCTTTTTGTAGTTCTTCTCTCAGACTACTGAAATAAATATGATCTTCACCTACAACCTATTTTTTGCAGTGCCACCAAGTGGCAGTCTGGAGGACAATGTACAATCCAGCACAGTGTTCACCATGGGGCACTGAGATTCATTACTGACTGTGATCCCCTTACTCACCACTGTGTAGTCTATTCTGAAGTTAACAGGGCATCTTTATATGCCTGACGCCGCAGTCACCAGTATGTGTTTATTTACAAAGTATTCTGGGTATCACTCCTCCTTATCTCATTCGTCTTCTCACAAGAAACATGACAGATTTTGCACATAGTCAGTTTTTATCTTTCAAATTGCACTTTTGTGATACTACTTACTTACTTATATCTTACTTATATCTTCAACTCATATTACACAGTTTTGTTTCTGTACTTATATTTTTACTCCTGCTGTAAATAATGTTTATACTGTTGATTTTTATATTTGTAGTATGCTGAGTGCCTGTATACTGCTGCTGCAATAGTGAAATTTCCCAGCTTGGAATGAATTAGGTACTCCTATATATGTATAGATACACACACATAAAGCAGATCAAAGAAGATAAGAAGATAAAAACACAGTTAATGTAACTGAGCAGTTTGAAATGTGCCTGTGATGATGCTTTAGTCCGAGTTGGTGAGCACAGCTCTGACAGTCACTGTACCGTTCCTTAGAGCAGCGGGGCAGCAGGAGTCTGTTGCTGAAGTTGCTTCTCAGCATGTCCACAGTATTGTGGAGAGGGTGGGAGGGACTGTTCATGATTGACAGCAGTTTAGCCAGCACTCTGTCCCTCGCCTCCTCCTCCAGGTCGGCGAGCTTAAAGCCAACAACAGACCCCGCCTCTTTGATGAGTTTGTCCAGTCTGTTGGCATCCTTTGCTTTAATGCCTGATCCCCAGCACACCACCGCAAAGAAGGTGGTGCTCGCCATGACAGACTGGTAGAACATGTGGAACATCCTGCTGCAGACATTGAAAGACCCGAGTCTCCTCTGGAAGTACAGTCTGCTCATGTCCCTCTTGTACACAGCCTCAGTGTTTGTTCACCACTCCAGTTTATTGTCCAGTTGGACCCAAAGGAACTTGTAAGATGGGACTATGTCCACATCTTTCCCACTGATACAGACTGGGGAGGGCAGGGGCTTATCCCTGCTGTAGTCCACCACCATCTCCTTCTTCTTGGCCACGTTCAGCTGCAGGTCATTCTCTCCACACCACCTGAAAAAACACTCCACAAGGCCTCTGTACTCTTCCTCCCATCCGTTCTCCACACAACCAACTATGGCTGTGTCATCCGAGTACTTCTGAAGGTGACACGTCTCAGAGCTTTACTGGACATCAGCTGTGTAGGTGGTGAATAGAAATGGAGACAGCACAGTTCCTTGAGGGGCCCCAGTGTTGCTGGTCAGGGTGTCAGACACACAGCTCTGCAGTCTCACAAACTGTGGTCGGCCTGTCAGGTAGTCCTCAATCCACGAGACTAAGGGAGCATCCACCTGCATCTTCTCTAACTTAGTCCTCAACAGTCTCGGCTGGATGGTGTTGAAGGCAGAAGAGAAGTCAAAGAAAATAACCCGCACTGTGGTGTTAAGTCTGTCCAGGGAGGAGTAAGCCCTCTGCAGGAGATACGTCACTGCATCATCAACCCCGACCTCAGGCTGATATGCAAACTGCAGTGGGTCTTGGAAGGGGCTAACCAGGGGTCTGAGGTGAGACAGCACCAGCCACTCCATGACCTTCATAACATGTGAGGTCAGTGCTATTGGCCTGTATTCATCATCCAGAAGCACGGCATAAACTTTCATTGTTATGCTGATGATACCCAGCTGTATTTATCCATGAAGCCTGAAGAAACAGAGCCGCTAGTCAGACTACAGGCGTGTCTAAAGGACATAAAGAACTGGATGTCCTCCAACTTTTTACTATTAAACTCGGACAAGACTGAGGTCATTGTTTTTGGACCGAAACATCTCAGAACTAGTTTATCAGATAATACTTTCTCCCTGGATGGAATTACTCTGGCCTCCAGTACGACTGTGAGGAACCTTGGAGTCATCTTTGATCAAGACATGTCGTTTGTCTCTCATATTAAGCAGGTCTCCAGGACTGCTTTCTTTCACTCTTTTTACTAAGATCAGGAGCATCCTCTCTCAGAGTGATGCTGAAAAGCTCATCCATGCTTTTGTCACTTCAAGACTGGACTACTGCAACTCTTTATTGTCAGGATGTCCACATTACTCCATCAACAGTCTGCAGCTGATCCAGAACGCAGCAGCTAGAGTTCTGACAGGAAGCAGCCAAAGGGATCATATCTCTCCTGTTCTAGCGTCTCTTCACTGGCTCCCAGTGGACTCAAGAATACACTTCAAGATCCTTCTTCTAACCTACAAGGCTCTTCATGGACTTGCTCCATTGTATCTGCAGGACCTGATTGTACCATATGTTCCTAATAGGACGCTCAGATCTCTGAGTGCAGGTTTACTTGTAGTTCCTAGGATTCATAGAAGTAGAATGGGAGGACGAGCTTTCAGCTATCAGGCACCGCTATTATGGAACCAGTTACCAATCTGGGTCCGAGAGGCAGACACTGCCTCCACCTTTAAGACTAGACTTAAAACTTTTCTGTTTAGTAAGGTGTACAGTTAGCCTTAGACCTAGTGTGTAGCACAGCTATGCTGCTCTAGGCCTACGTTGTCGGGGGGCACAAACATGATCCATTGAGCAGTTTCCCTCTCACCCTCTAACCTCTCCTTTTCTCTCCTTAGTCTGGCTCACACTGGTCTCAAGACCTGGATGATGACCTGCAGTCCGGCCCGTGAAGTCTCTCTTGCTCTACGTTGTCGGGGGGCACAAACACGATCCTCTGAACACCCTCTGACCTCTCCTCCACTCTCCTTAGTCTGGGTCATACTGGGTAATATCGTCTCATAATCTGTGTTAACTGTCTTCCTTGTAGTTCTGTGCCTCGCTCTCGCTCTCTGTCTTTGCAGGTCTCAAGACCTGCATACTGACCTGCAGTCTCTCCTGTGCTCATCGACTTCACTAGCCCCTGCTGCTCATCCTTGCTATCAAATTACTATTCCTACTTATGGACCGACGATATATATAGATATCTATTGCAATATAATCACTGTTTCATCTTGCTGTCATGTTTGCTCTGTACTGTACCATGTTTGTATCATGTTTGCTCCTCTCTCTCTCTCTCTCTCTCTCTTTCTCCTTCATCCTCTCTCTCTCCCTCCCTCATCCTCTCTGATTAGCAGCAGGACTGGTTCCTCCTTAAGTTGACGGGTCCTGCTCAAGGTTTCTTCCTCTTAAAGGGAGTTTTTCCTTGCCACAGTGCTCTTAGGGGGGTTCCTGTGAAGCGCTTTGAGACAATATCTGATTGTAATATGCGCTATATAAATAAAACTGAATTGAATTGAATTGAATTGAATTGTTGGCGTCCTTTGCTTTAATTCCTGATCCCCAGCACACCACAGCAAAAAAGATGGTGCTCGCCATGACAGACTGGTAGAACATGTGGAGCATCCTGCTGCAGACACTGAAGGACCTGAATCTCCTCAGGAACTACAGTGCTCATGCCCCTCTTGTACACAGCCTGTGTTTGTTCACCACTCCAGTTTATTGTCCAGTTGGACCCCCAGGAACTTGTAAGATGGGACTATGTCCACATCTTTCCCACTGATACAGACTGGGGAGGGCAGGGGCTTATCCCTGCTGTAGTCCACCACCATCTCCTTCATCTTGGCCACATTCAGCTGCAGGTCATTCTCTCCACACCACCTGACAAAACACTCCACAAGGCCTCTGTACTCTTCTTCCCATCCGTTCTCCACACAACCAACTATGGCTGTGTCATCCGAGTACTTCTGAAGGTGACACGTCTCAGAGCGGTACTGGACATCAGCTGTGTAGGTGGTAAATAGTAATGGAGACAGCACAGTTCCTTGAGGGGCCCCAGTGTTGCTGGTCAGGGTGTCAGACACACAGCTCTACAGTCTCACAAACTGTGGTCGGCCTGTCAGGTAGTCCTCAATCCACGAGACTAAGGGAGCATCCACCTGCATCTTCTCTATCTTAGTCCTCAACAGTCTCGGCTGGATGGTGTTGAAGGCAGAAGAGAAGTCAAAGAAAATGACCCGCACTGTGATGTTAAGTCTGTCCAGGGAGGAGTAAGCCCTCTGCAGGAGATATGTCACTGCATCATCAACCCCGACCTCAGGCTGATATGCAAACTGCAGTGGGTCTTGGAAGGGGCTAACCAGGGGTCTGAGGTGAGACAGCACCAGCCACTCCCTGACCTTCATAACATGTGAGGTCAGTGCTATTGGCCTGTATTTGGTGCCACAGGATGGTTTTTCTTTGGCACTGGGACCAGGCAGGATGTCTTCCATAGCACTGGAATCCTCTGAAGATGAAGGCTCTGGTTAAACAGGTGCTGCATTACTCCACAAAGCTGGCTGGAACAGTTCTTCTGCACCCGTGGACTGATGCTGTCAGGACCAGAGGCCTTTCCCTGTTTGAGACTTTCCAGCTGTCTCCTCACCTGGCTGGGAGTGATCTGTAGTCCTGTCTGGGGGGTG
Source organism: Parambassis ranga (assembly GCF_900634625.1). NCBI lineage: Eukaryota > Metazoa > Chordata > Actinopteri > Ambassidae > Parambassis > Parambassis ranga. The sequence continues at coordinate 638,434 of NC_041034.1, read as the reverse complement.
GGGGACATGGTGGAGTCAGTGTTTGGTATCAGCAAGGTGGAAGGGGAGGAAGATGGCAGCCATGGGAGGTGTGAAGGAGTCCTTTGGTCTCTCTGAGACCAAAGTGGGGGGACAGCTGGGGGAGGGGAAGCTGGAGTCAAACCTGTTAAAAAACTGGTTCAACTCACTGGCGTGATCCACAGTCCCTTCTGCTGTACATCTTCCTTTCCTCTGGAAGCCAGTGATTGCTCTCATCCAATGCCACACATCCCTGGTCTGGTTTCTCTCCAGTCTCTCCTCCAGCTTCCTCCTGTCGGCATCCTTGCTCTTCTTCAGGCTGTTTTATCCCCTTCTGAACTCTCCTGAGCTCAGCGCGGTCCCCAGCCATGAAGGCCCTCTTCTTCTCATTCAGAAGGGCCCTCACCTGTTACTAACATGGTTTGTTGTCAGGGTAACAGTGCACCTTCTGGATGGAGGTGTCAGTGCAGAACGTGATGTAATCAGAAACACAGTCCAGTGTTGTTTCATACAGAACTGACCAGTCGGTGGTTTCTAGGGCATCACGCAGACAGTCCATGGCACCATCAGACCATTTCCTAACAGTCCTCACAGTGACTGGTTGCTGCTGAACCACAGGTGTGTATGATGGTGAGAGCAGGATGAGGTTATGGTCAGACTTACCTAGTGGAGGAGGAGCGGTGGAAGTGTATGCATTGGTGACATTAGCATACAATAAATCCAGAGACTTATTCTCTCTTGTGACACTGGCAAATAATATGGACTGAGTTCGATAGCAATAAGCTCCACGTCGGGACTCCACACTCGCTCCTTGACGTGGATATGCTCCGTTAAAAAATTAAATTTAAATTAAATTTGAAACCTTTATTAGTTTATTAATTGCTTAAGGCAGCCCAGCAAAGAGCGCCATACACCCGTGAGTACACTGGAGGCTATGCAGGTAAAGTGCCTTGCCCAAGGACACACAACAGTGACTAGAGGGGGGTGGGATTGAACCACCGACCTACGGGTTACTCGACCACCCTGCTATACCACTGAGCCACTGCTGCCCACAAACAATATTAAAAAATAAAAAAAAAATAAATTACAATCCTAACTTCAATTTCAAGCCCTTGTTACACTAAATGAGTTTAAGGCTTTGGTGAAATCCTTCATGTCTACCTCATGTGTGTGCGCATGTTTTGTAAATGTAAGATTTGTATTTTCATTTCATATAAACTGAAACTACCCACAACATTCTACTGAATCAAACCACAGTCATACTAACAAAAATAATTTATTTTCAGCAGCAAAAATTACACCAAAGATCAAAGGTTGGCGCTCACACTCCGGCCGTTGTTGGTGAGAGAGTGCAGCTCTGAAATGTATTTGTTTACAGCTGTGAACAATAAAGGTGTTTCAAACTGAAAAGCAAAGAGGATGGTGAACACAGTCCCAAAGATGGACACAGCAGCAAGTCTTAGGGAGCTCGGTGGAAACAAAGCTGCCTGATGTGTGAAGAAAAAGTCGCTGTGAGTACTGGACTGAACACGGAGAACAGAAGGATCAGAGAGACCAGAGGAGACACGAGGCACACAGCTACAGAGGAGGCTGACATGTCAGCACAGTCAACAAGATGCTGATGCAGCAGTTGAAGTAAATTTTGTGATGGTGAGTTAATCACCAAACATGGCCATAGATCAGGACAGGAACAGTGGGGACATGTCCACATGAATATCCAGTGACCCCTTTGTACCTGCTAATGATAGTAAGGAAAATTACAACTTCAAAGAGCTAAAGAGGGGTTTACTCAAAATCAGCCCGAGGTGTAGGCCACTTTTCTGTGAAAGAAAAAGGCCCTCGTCAGTGGAGGACAATGCCCGGAGTGGCCCTGTCTCGTTTTGAGTTTGACACCGCTGGTTTAAGGAATCCACAGCAGAGATGGTGCATGAGAACAGGTCTGATGGTCTGATCTCTGAAGCCATAGATCAGAGAGCACAGACATCTGGGAAACAGGGAAATACATACATAAAAAAATATATAAAAGCGCACAAACAATATCCTTGTTAAAATTCCTGAAAGCGCCATGAACAGTGAGGTGAACATAGTTGTAGACAGAATGAGGCAGAGCTGCACCAGATGCAGCAGCAGAGTGTTACGAGCTTTTCTGGCAGAAGCTTTGTCTGTGGAGGCCGACCTGGCTGCAATGATTACACTAAAGTAGGAAAAAGAAATTGCAACACCAGCTGATACAAACAGGACACAAATGAAGGCTCTGTCATAATCATTAGACCGAGGTCCAAGAACCATGGCAACATCATTGCAGAAGTCCTTCATCTGTAGACTCTCAAGGTCTTTAAAAGGAAATTCTAACAGCAGCAGGACCCGAGTGAGAATATTTAGAGAACCCAAGGCCCAGATTACAAAGATGGCCACACCTGTGTTCCTGATGGTGATGATGGTAGTGTGTCTCAGTGGGTAACACACAGCTACATATCTCTCCAAAGACATCACCAACAGTGTGAGAGGAGAGATGGTAATGGTGAAACAAGCGAGCAAAATAAGGAAACCACAGACAGGATACGTCAGAATTAACCTACTCGCAGAAATCAAGTACAATAAATGACCGAGAGCCATCTGAACAGTGTCTGCAAACAGAAGGTTATACAAGAGAACATAACGAGAGGTCTCACAAAACACTGGCTTACTCCTCAGTGTGAACAACATGGTCACATTAATGAAGAGGAACACACAGCACGGCAGCGTTGTCAAAACAGATCCTGTCACTCTCTCCAGTAACTGGACCTGTTGTCCGTCTGTGATGTTAGTCTGAGATCCAGATGTGTCTGACATGACAGAGAAAATCTAAGTCATGACGGTGTCAGTGGAAGACTAAAGCACAATGATGCAGACAGAACTCCTACAGCAGTTTAGACAAACATCAACAAGAAGTCATGAAAACACAGAGTCCCTGAGCAGACAGCCGGCTGGTTCCACTCACAGCTTGGTTCCATGTGGCAGAGCTGCTCTGCAGGGTTAGATTAACCTTGTATGAGTTATGAAGTCTCTCTTCACTGTTCATTCACGTGACACACCACATGTTCACATGGTTACTGGGCCAATGGTGAATGATGTCACCTCTGTCCTTCTATTATCTAATATGGTGAGTGGTTCCTTGTTACTGTGGCTGTATGACATGATTAACTCTATGACATTAAAACAGCCTTTTCCTTTGGACCTACAGTGTATCCCACATATCTGTGTTGTCCATAACAGCAACACTGAACAGTTTCAGAAACATTCAGACCAGCCCTTCTAATCCAAGATCCAGACCTCGTTCAAAATGACTTCAGTCACCTTTCATACCCATTGTGATGAACTGCAGCAGGTCGTCTTGACCACGTCTATGTGACTAGATCCACTGAATTGCTGCCATGTTGTTGGCTGTGAAACGTTATCTCAAACATGGAATGATCTTATGTACCAGTACCTAAACAAGTTTACTCTGGAAGTTGGTACATTTTAACATGTCTGTGGGGATGGACTGTTTTAAAGCTAGACTTAAGTGGCCGCTTGAAGAACTGCAGTTTAAGGAAAATCCATGAACATAAGCCAGTCTGGGCCATCATGTGTTGTCACAATAAGCTCTTGTGCTGTTTCTATTTTTCTCATGGTAATCAGTTCCAAGCAAATGATGAATAAACTCTTTTTGTAGTTCTTCTCTCAGACTACTGAAATAAATATGATCTGAATTTTAGTCTTCTTCAGTTACCATCAGATGAAGGAAGGGAGAGTGTCCATCACTGAAGGTCTGCTAACGAGAATCACACCATGTGAGATGATTCATTCGCTCCTGCTACCCCCTAGCCCCTGGCCTGCCTTCTACCCTACTGCTAGCCTCCAGCTAGCCTTCAGCCCTCAGCCTGCCTGCTGGATTTCAGCCCTCGGCCTGCCAGAGACTCGGTGGGAGGCTCCGGGATGTGCTGACCCCCGCCATGTGGCCAGCGTCATGTCTGCAGCGTCATGTCCGCCAAAACTCAAAATAATGACGAACTGAACATTTTTGCTGTGAATTTGGCCATTTTAACATGGGAGTCTATGGGAAATGACTCACTTTTGGAGCCAGCCCCCAGCAGTTGCGGCGTGAATTAGAAGTTTTGACACTTCCGCATGGGCTTTAAGTTTGAGGCCCGCAGGTTGCCGCTTGGTGGAAACACACTGCCTTTGTATGACTATAGAGATTTGTTGTAAGAGATTGTTTCTGCTCACTGCCTACACATGCTGGATAGTGTTTATGCTGTCTTCGCCAAGAAAAGTGCCATTGCGGGCTGTGTCCTTTAGCTAGACACCTAGCTAACATAAGAGCAATTTCAACAATTCAGCCTCCAAGGATCAGACTTAGATGTGTAGACAGGCTTTATCGTGAAAGTCTCTTTTCTTTTTTCGTAAAGGGATGGTGCTGTTTAGTGGTGTTTCACTGCAAGGGTTTACTGGATTATGCTGTGGGGTGGTTAACTGCTCAGGCCAATTCAAACTAAAGAAAGAGATCACTATTTCCTGGTTCTGACTTCCTGTTAAAAAATTCAATTTAAATTAAATTTAAAACCTTTATTAGTCCTGCAATGGCGAAATTGCTTAAGGCAGCCCAGCAAAGAGCGCCATACACCAGTCAGTACACTGGAGGCTATGCAGGTAAAGTGCCTTGCCCAAGGACACACGACAGTGACTAGAGGGGGGTGGGATCGAACCACCATTTATATATATGTTCTTTGTGAACAGTATTTTCTGCTGATCTTTTATAAATAAACTGTACATTTTCATAATGCCCACTGGTAAATAGTTAGAAATGTTCAAACTGTGTCTTTGTAAATATTGTACATAACAGAACAATAAATGATTTACTGTGGTCACTGAGAAGTTGTTCAAACGTTTACTTCAATTATAAATAGGTGAAAACACATAATGTAACAAGGTTAGAAGAGTTTAACACAAAGACAAGAACGATTTAATACACAATTTAATAAGTAACATTTAAATAACACAGAACATCAAAATCACTGCTGTCCACATCCTCTGTATGAGCTGAGGTCTGTCCGTTCTTTCTCTGCTCTCCCCCCTCTCTCTCTCCCTCCCTCTCTCTCTCTCCCTCTCCTCTCTCTCTCTCTCTCTCCCTCCCTCTCTCTCTCTCTCCCTCTCCCCCCCTCCCTCTCCCTCTCCCTCTCCCCCCCTCTCTCCCTCCCTCCCTCTCTCCCTCTCCTCTCTCTCTCTCCCTCTCCCTCCCTCTCTCTCTCCCTCTCTCTCCCTCTCCTCTCTCTCTCTCCCTCTCCCTCCCTCTCTCTCTCCCTCTCCCCCTCTCTCCCTCTCCCTCCCTCCCTCTCCAGCCTCATCTCCTCCGTTATCAGTTGTCAGGTTTCTTCTGTTTCTCTCTGCTCCTCCTACAACAAAATGCCAACAGGCAGAATGACCGTTTGATATAATAACGATAATATTGCTCCTCACGTGAACTATACTTTATACTATACTACAGTAAACAGTCCAGAAACAACATTCAATCAAAGCGTTTACTTCACAGCGCCTCATATCAACAGGACGTCATGTTTTTAAATATAAAACTCATTTTTTTTAATGCCGCTGTCACTAGCATTTTAAAAATCCCTCGACCTGGTTACTGGACCACCCTGCTATACCACTGAGCCACTGCTGCCCACAAACAATATTAAAAAATAAAAAAAAATAAATTACAATCCTAACTTCAGTTTCAAGCCCTTGTTACACTAAATGAGTTTAAGGCTTTGGTGAAATCCTTCATGTCTACCTCATGTGTGTGCGCATGTTTTGTAAATGTAAGATTTGTATTTTCATTTCATATAAACTGAAACTACCCACAACATTCTACTGAATCAAACCACAGTCATACTAACAAAAATAATTTATTTTCAGCAGCAAAAATTACAGCAAAGATCAAAGGTTGGCGCTCACACTCCGGCCGTTGTTGTTGAGAGAGTGCAGCTCTGAAATGTATTTGTTTACGGCTGTGAACAATAAAGGTGTTTCAAACTGAAAAGCAAAGAGGATGGTGAACACAGTCCCAAAGATGGACACAGCAGCAAGTCTTAGGGAGCTCGGTGGAAACAAAGCTGCCTGATGTGTGAAGAAAAAGTCGCCGTCCTGAAGGAAAATGAATCTCCTGTTAGTACTCGACTGAACACGGAGAACAGAAGGATCAGAGAGACCAGAGGAGACACGAGGCACACAGCTACAGAGGAGGCTGACATGTCAGCACAGTCAACAAGATGCTGATGCACCAATTTTGTGATGGTGAGTTAATCACCAAACATGGCCATAGAGCAGGACAGGGACAGTGGGGACATGTCCACATGAATATCCAGTGACCCCTTTGTACATGCTAATGATAGTAAGGAAAATTACAACTTCAAAGAGCTAAAGAGGGGATTACTCAAAATCAGCCCGAGGTGTAGGCCACTTTTCTGTGAAAGAAAAAGGCCCTCGTCAGTGGAGGACAATGCCCGGAGTGGCCCTGTCTCATTTTGAGTTTGACACCGCTGGTTTAAGGAATCCACAGCAGAGATGGTGCATGAGAACAGGTCTGATGGTCTGATCTCTGAAGCCATAGATCAGAGAGCTCAGACATCTGGGAAACAGGGAAACACATACATACAAAAACACATAAAAGCGCACAAACACTAACCTTGTTAAAATTCCTGAAAGCGCCATGAGCAGTGAGGTGAACATAGTAGTAGACAGAATGAGGCAGAGCTGCACCAGATGCAGCAGCAGAGTGTTACAAGCTTTTCTGGCAGAAGCTTTGTCTGTGGAGGCCGACCTGGCTGCAATGATTACACCAAAGTAGGAAAAAGAAATTGCAACACCAGCTGATACAAACAGGACACAAATGAAGGCTCTGTCATAATCATTAGACCGAGGTCCAAGAACCATGGCAACATCAGAGCAGAAGTCCTTCATCTGCAGACTCTCAAGGTCTTTAAAAGGAAATTCTAACAGCAGAAGGATCCGAGTGAGAACATTTAGAGAACTGAAGGCCCAGATTACAACGATGGCCACACCTGTGTTCCTGATGGTGATGATGGTAGTGTGTCTCAGTGGGTAACACACAGCTACATATCTCTCCAAAGACATCACCACCAGTGTGAGAGGAGAGATTTCACTGGTGAGATTGGCAAGAAAATTAAGGAAACCACAGACAGGATACGTCAGAATTAACCTACTCGCAGAAATCAAGTACAATAAATGACCGAGAGCCATCTGAACAGTGTCTGCAAACAGAAGGTTATACAAGAGAACATAACGAGAGGTCTCACAAAACACTGGCTTACTCCTCAGTGTGAACAACATGGTCACATTAATGAAGAGGAACACACAGCATGGCAGCGTTGTCACAACAGCTCCAGTCACTCTCTCCAGTAACTGGACCTGTTGTCCGTCTGTGATGTTAGTCTGAGATCCAGATGTGTCTGACATGAGAAAATCTAAGTCATGACGGTGTCAGTGGAAGACTAAAGCACAATGATGCAGACAGAACTCCTACAGCAGTTTAGACAAACATCAACAAGAAGTCATGAAAACACAGAGTCCCTGAGCAGACAGCCGGCTGGTTCCACTCACAGCTTGGTTCCATGTGGAAGAGCTGCTCTGCAGGGTTAGATTAACCTTGCATGAGTTATGAAGTCTCTCTTCACTGTTCATTCACGTGACACACCACATGTTCACATGGTTACTGGGCCAATGGTGAATGATGTCACCTCTGTCCTTCTATTATCTAACATGGTGAGTGGTTCCTTGTTACTGTGGCTGTATGACATGATTCACTCTATCACATTAAAACAGCCTTTTCCTTTGGACCTACAGTGTATCCCACACATCTGTGTTGTCCATAACAGCAACACTGAACAGTTTCAGAAACATTCAGACCAGCCCTTCTAATCCAAGATCCAGACCTCGTTCAAAATGACTTCAGTCACCTTTCATACCCATTGTGACGAACTGCAGCAGGTCGTCTTGACCACGTCTACGTGACTAGAGCCTCTGAATTGCTGCCATGTTGTTGGCTGTGAAACGTTATCTCAAACATGGAATGATCTTATGTACCAGTACCTAAACAAGTTTACTCTGGAAGTTGGTACATTTTAACATGTCTGTGGGGATGGACTGTTTTAAAGCTAGACTTAAGTGGCCGCTTGAAGAACTGCAGTTTAAGGAAAATCCATGAACATAAGCCAGTCTGGGCCATCATGTGTTGTCACAATAAGCTCTTGTGCTGTTTCTATTTTTCTCATGGTAATCAGTTCCAAGCAAATGATGAATAAACTCTTTTTGTAGTTCTTCTCTCAGACTACTGAAATAAATATGATCTGAATTTTAGTCTTCTTCAGTTACCATCAGATGAAGGAAGGGAGAGTGTCCATCACTGAAGGTCTGCTAACGAGAATCACACCATGTGAGATGATTCATTCGCTCCTGCTACCCCCTAGCCCCTGGCCTGCCTTCTACCCTACTGCTAGCCTCCAGCTAGCCTTCAGCCCTCAGCCTGCCTGCTGGATTTCAGCCCTCAGCCTGCCAGAGACTCGGTGGGAGGCTCCGGGATGTGCTGACCGCCGCCGTGTGGCCAGCGTCATGTCTGCAGCGTCATGTCCGCCAAAACTCAAAATAATGACGAACTGAACATTTTTGCTGTGAATTTGGCCATTTTAACATGGGAGTCTATGGGAAATTACTCACTTTTGGAGCCAGCCCCCAGCAGTTGCGGCGTGAATTAGAAGTTTTGACACTTCCGCATGGGCTTTAAGTTTGAGGCCCGCAGGTTGCCGCTTGGTGGAAACACACTGCCTTTGTATGACTATAGAGATTTGTTGTAAGAGATTGTTTCTGCTCACTGCCTACACATGCTGGATAGTGTTTATGCTGTCTTCGCCAAGAAAAGTGCCATTGCGGGCTGTGTCCTTTAGCTAGACACCTAGCTAACATAAGAGCAATTTCAACAATTCAGCCTCCAAGGATCAGACTTAGATGTGTAGACAGGCTTTATTGTAAAAGTCACTTTTCTTTTTCGTAAAGGGATGGTGCTGTTTAGTGGTGTTTCACTGCAAGGGTTTACTGGATTATGCTGTGGGGTGGTTAACTGCTCAGGCCAATTCAAACTAAAGAAAGAAATCACCATTTCCTGGTCCTGACTTCCTGTTAAAAAATTCAATTTAAATTAAACTTGAAACCTTTATTAGTCCTGCAATGGGGAAATTGCTCAAGGCAGCCCAGCAAAGAGCGCCATACACCAGTCAGTACACTGGAGGCTATGCAGGTAAAGTGCCTTGCCCAAGGACACACGACAGTGACTAGAGGGGGGTGGGATCGAACCACCATTTATATATATATGTTCTTTGTGAACAGTATTTTCTGCTGATCTTTATAAATAATAAACTGTACATTTTCATAATGCCCACTGGTAAATAGTTAGAAATGTTCAAACTGTGTCTTTGTAAATATTGTACATAACAGAACAATAAATGATTTACTGTGTCACTGAGAAGTTGTTCAAACGTTTACTTCAATTATAAATAGGTGAAAACACATAATGTAACAAGGTTAGAAGAGTTTAACACAAAGACAAGAACGATTTAATACACAATTTAATAAGTAACATTTAAATAACACAGAACATCAAAATCACTGATGTCCACATCCTCTGTATGAGCTGAGGTCTGTCCGTTCTTTCTCTCCCTCTCTCTCTCCCTCTCCCCCCCCCTCTCTCTCTCTCTCTCTCTCCCTCTCTCTCTCTCTCTCCCTCCCCCCCTCTCCCTCTCCCTCTCTCTCTCCCTCTCCCTCTCCCTCTCCCTCTCCTCTCCCTCCCTCTCTCTCTCTCTCCCTCTCTCCCTCTCTCTCTCCCTCTCCCCCTCTCTCTCTCTCTCTCTCCCCCTCTCTCCCTCTCCCTCCCTCTCTCTCTCCCTCTCCCCCTCCCTCTCTCTCTCTCCCTCTCCCTCCCTCTCTCTCTCCCTCTCCCCCTCTCTCCCTCTCTCTCCCTCTCTCTCCAGCCTCATCTCCTCCGTTATCAGTTGTCAGGTTTCTTCTGTTTCTCTCTGCTCCTCCTACAACAAAATGCCAACAGGCAGAATGACCGTTTGATATAATAACGATAATATTGCTCCTCACGTGAACTATACTTTATACTATACTACAGTAAACAGTCCAGAAACAACATTCAATCAAAGCGTTTACTTCACAGCGCCTCATATCAACAGGACGTCATGTTTTTAAATATAAAACTCGTTTTTTTTAATGCCGCTGTCACTAGCATTTTAAAAATCCCTCGACCTGGTTACTGGACCACCCTGCTATACCACTGAGCCACTGCTGCCCACAAACATTATTAAAAAATAAAAAAAAATAAATTACAATCCCAACTTCAGTTTCAAGCCCTTGTTACACTAAATGAGTTTAAGGCTTTGGCGAAATCCTTCATGTCTACCTCATGTGTGTGTGCATGTTTTGTAAATGTAAGATTTGTATTTTCATTTCATATAAACTGAAACTACCCACAACATTCTACTGAATCAAACCACAGTCATACTAACAAAAATAATTTATTTTCAGCAGCAAAAATTACAGCAAAGATCAAAGGTTGGCGCTCACACTCCGGCCGTTGTTGTTGAGAGAGTGCAGCTCTGAAATGTATTTGTTTACAGCTGTGAACAATAAAGGTGTTTCAAACTGAAAAGCAAAGAGGATGGTGAACACAGTCCCAAAGATGGACACAGCAGCAAGTCTTAGGGAGCTCGGTGGAAACAAAGCTGCCTGATGTGTGAAGAAAAAGTCGGCATCCTAAAGGAAAATGAATCTCCTGTTAGTACTCGACTGAACACGGAGAACAGAAGGATCAGAGAGACCAGAGGAGACACGAGGCACACAGCTACAGAGGAGGCTGACATGTCAGCACAGTCAACAAGATGCTGATGCAGCAGTTGAAGTAAATTTTGTGATGGTGAGTTAATCACCAAACATGGCCATAGATCAGGACAGGGACAGTGGGGACATGTCCACATGAATATCCAGTGACCCCGTTGTACCTGCTAATGATAGTAAGGAAAATTACATCTTCCAAGAGCTAAAGAGGGGATTACTCAAAATCAGCACGAGGCGTAGGCCACTTTTCTGTGTTTCCTAAAGAGGGTGAGAGAGCTGGGCCCCCCTTAAACAAAGGCCCTCTTCAGTGGAGGACAATGCCCGGAGTGGCCCTGGGTCATTTTGAGTTTGACACCGCTGGTTTAAGGAATGCACAGCAGAGATGGTGCATGAGAACAGGTCTGATGGTCTGATCTCTGATGCCATAGATCAGAGAGCACAGACATCTGGGAAACAGGGAAACACATACATACAAAAATATATAAAGGCGCAGAAACACTAACCTTGTTAAAATTCCTGAAAGCGCCATGAGCAGTGGGTTGAAGATAGTTGAGAACAGAATGAGGCAGAGCTGCACCAGATGCAGCAGCAGAGTGTTACGAGCTTTTCTGGCAGAAGCTTTGTCTGTGGAGGCCGACCTGGCTGCAATGATTACACCAAAGTAGGAAAAAGAAATTGCAACACCAGCTGATATAAACAGGACACAAATGAAGGCTCTGTCATAATCATTAGACCGAGGTCCCAAAGACATGGTTCTGTCAGAGCAGAAGTCCTTCATCTGCAGACTCTCAAGGTCTTTAAAAGGAAATTCTAACAGCAGCAGGACACGAGTGAGAATATTTAGAGAACTGAAGGCCCAGATTACAACAATGGCCACACCTGTGTTCCTGATGGTGATGATGGTAGTGTGTCTCAGTGGGTAACACACAGCTACATATCTCTCCAAAGACATCACCAACAGTGTGAGAGGAGAAATGGTAAGATTAAGATTGGTGAGAAAATTAAGGAAACCACAGACAGGATACGTCAGAAATAATCTACAGACAGCAATCAAGTACAGTAAATGACCGAGAGCCATCTCAACAGTGTCTGCAAACAGAAGGTTATACAAGAGAACATAACGAGAGGTCTCACAAAACACTGGCTTACTCCTCAGTGTGAACAACATGGTCACATTAATGAAGAGGAACACACAGCACGGCAGCGTTGTCAAAACAGCTACACTTACTCTCTCCAGTAACTGGACCTGTTGTCCGTCCGTGATGTTAGTCTGAGATCCAGATGTGTCTGACATGACAGAGAAAATCTAAGTCATGACGGGGTCAGTGGAAGACTAAAGCACAATGATGCAGTCAGAACTCCTACAGCAGTTTAGACAAACATCAACAAGAAGTCATGAAAACACAGAGTCCCTGAGCAGACAGCCGGCTGGTTCCACTCACAGCTTGGTTCCATGTGGCAGAGCTGCTCTGCACGGTTAGATTAACCTTGCACGAGTTATGAAGTCTCTCTTCACTGTTCATTCACGTGACACACCACATGTTCACATGGTTACTGGGCCAATGGTGACTGATGTCACCTCTGTCCTTCTATTATCTAATATGGTGAGTGGTTCCTTGTTACTGTGGCTGTATGACATGATTAACTCTATCACATTAAAACAGCCTTTTCCTTTGGACCTACAGTGTATCCCACACATCTGTGTTGTCCATAACAGCAACACTGAACAGTTTCAGAAACATTCAGACCAGCCCTTCTAATCCAAGATCCAGGCCTCGTTCAAAATGACTTCAGTCACCTTTCGTACCCATTGTGACGAACTGCAGCAGGTCGTCTTGACCACGTCTAGAGCCTCTGAATTGCTGCCATGTTGTTGGCTGTGAAAAGTTTGAAAATCTCAAACATAGAAATGATCTTAAGAGATCAACAGTTTATGTACCAGGACCTAAACAAGTTTACTCTGTTTACTGGAAGTTGGTACATTTTAACATGTCTGTGGGGATGGACTGTTTTAAAGCTAGACTTAAGTGGCCGCTTGAAGAACTGCAGTTTTAGGAACATCCATGAACATAAGCCAGTTTGGGCCATCATGTGTTGTCACAATAAGCTCTTGTGCTGTTAACACTGTTCTGATGGTACAAGGTGGTTCCAAGCAAATGATGAATAAAAGCACTTTTTGTAGTTATTCTCTCAGACTACTGAAATAAATATGAAATTATATATTCATATTTGAAATTTTAAATATCTGAATTTTACTCTTCTTCAGTTAACATCAAATGAATGAAAGGTGAGTGTCCATCACTGAAGGTCTGTATGGTCATTCATTCCCTCCAGCTAGCCTCCAGCCCCCGGCCTGCTTGCTACCGTCCTGCTAGCCTCCAGCCACTGGCAAAGCATTCTGGGTATCACTCCTCTTTATCTCTTTAGTCTTATCACAAGAAACATGACAGATTTTGCACAAGGTTTGTTTTTATCTTTCAAATTGCACTTTTGTTTCTGTACTTATATTTTATATTATACTATTGTTTTTACTATGCTGAACGCATGTATACTGCTGGTGCAATAGCAAAATTTCCCAACTTGGGGTGAATAAAGTACTTCTATTCTATTCTGTTCTATAAAGAAGCATGGAGATCACAATCTCCAATCTATGGATGTTATAAATTTTGTCATCCCTAAAGTACGAAGTGAAATGGGCAAGAAAACATTTAGGTGTCCAGCATGTACTACTTAGAATAAATTACAATCCTAACTTCAACTTCAAGCCCTTGTTATATTGAATGAATTTAAAGCTTTGAAGAAATCCTTGCAGTCTACCTCATGTGTGTGCAAGTGATTCAAGTGAGCAAGGTTTTAATGTTGTTTACTGTTTTTCATATAACTATGCTGCTGCCCTCTTGGCTAGGTCTCCTTTGAAAAAGAGATCAATTGTTTATAGATGTAAACATGGTTCTATGAATAAAGTGAACCTGCAACCCTGTGACTACAACCCTCGGGTCAGGAGCATTCCACAGTATATGAATGATGCACGTACACACCCACCCTCTTTCTATCTACTGGGCAACACCTAGCCAATCACCAAAAGAGACTTTATTCATAGAACGGTGTTTACATCTGTAAACAATCATTCTATTTCATATCAGTAAACCTGTAACCCTGTGACAACAATATGCAAAATCAGGCCTGCCCACTGTGGACTCACCATAAGACCCAAACAGATTGTTGGTGGAACAATGGCACCGAGTGCTGTCTATGTATGACCAGAGGGCCCTCACGGGACACAAACAGTGAAGTCTTTCATCCTCCCCCATATGGTGTGGCAGAGGATAAAACGGCTCCAACACCAGGCAACCAGAAAAACAGTCTTCAGGCTGAGAAGGTGAAGGTCCAGACCAAACAAGGGTTCAAATGGAGGCAAGCAGAGCACCCTCAGGACCGTCCTAAGATTGCAGGAAGGGAGCAAATGTCCCTTTCTGGGGCGCTGACTCCTCACACCTCTCAAAAACTGGCAAGAGGATCTGCTCCCGGAGTCAAGCCATCACATCTGCCATGAGCAGTAAGGGATACACCACCCTCTCAGAACACCACTCACCCTCCACTTACAGGCATACAAGCTTTGATTGGAGGGAGCCCGTGAAGTCTGTAAGGTGTCCACCACATCATTACTTAGCCCAAGATCATGCCAGCGGCGCCGTTTAAGGGCCACACATGAAGGCTCAGGGACTCTAGCCAAGGGTGCCACACCCCGCCTTGTGCTTGCGACAACAAGTCTAGCCTGGTGGGAAGCCGCCATGGACACCCGTCCAGCAACTCCTGGACCTCGGCCATCCAAGGCCTCTGCAGCTAGTTCGGGGTCACCAAGAGCACACAAGCCTGCAACAGCCTCACCCTATAGAGGAAGACTGGGAGCAGAGAAAGTGGAGCGAAGGCATACAGCAACACTTGAGGCCGTGGAAGGCTCAGTGCATCGGTCCCCAATGGTCCCTGTGGGCCGTGCCATTGGACAATGGTTGTTGTCCGCCATGGCAAAGACATCCACCGAGGCTCGGCTGAAGCAGCACCAGATCTGGTGAACTTCTTGTGGATGTAGGTGCCAATCGCCAGGATGAGGGCGCATCCTTGACAACAGGTCTGCTGCTGCAATTATGGTGCCTGGAAGATAGCAGGCCCTCAGAGACATTCCCTTCGACTGAGCCCACAAGAGAAGCCGCTGCACTGTGGCGTGCAAGATTAGTGACCTCAGACTGCCGTGGTAGTTGATGTAAGACACCACCGCAGTGCTGTCTGTCCTCACCATGACCTGCCTGCCCTGTAGAGCTTGCAGGAAGTGCCTCAAGGCAAAATACACCACTTCCATCTCCAATCCAACTTTATTTATAGAGCACTTTAAAAAAAACAAGGTCAGCCGAAGTGCTGTACACAGCCAAACAAGAGTAGATTAAACCACAAATAAAATAAAATAAAATAAATATTAATTTAATAAAACACAGGAATATAAAACAGTACAGTAAAAACACCAGTCAGGAGTAAGAACAATAAAACAAATAAAAGTCAACAACTTAAACTGAGTTAAAAGCTGAAGTAAAAAGATATGTTTTAAGTGATAAAAGCATAAAAGAATCAATCTGTCTAAGGGGCAAAGGCAATCCATTCCACAGTTTAGGACCCGCAACAGAAAACAAATACGAGAATTTTAAAATCAATACGAAAACAAATCGGGAGCCAGTGCAATGTAAATTTGATATGTAGTGGTGAAGACACTTCGTCACTCCCCGAGTGACAGCCTGAGTTCTGCTCAGCGTGTCATTTCTGTCTCTACATGCTCATGCACTTCTCCGCTGTGCGCGTTAAAAACTGTGTAAAGCACAGCACTTTCTGTTGGAAAGTTATTAGCAGCCTAGCCATGCTGGTACATTGATGGAATTTCAGGTGCTGCATGATCTTTGCGCACGTAGCAGTGCTCCGTCAGAATATAGTCCCAAAATACATCAAAGTAGGAGATTGCCGCGTGATAATCAGCACTGCCATTTGTGCTCGCTGTGAATACGCAGGTCCCATGAAGGACTTGGAATTGTTTTCTTGCTAGTTGAATAGAACACCTGTTCTCAGTAGCTGCCCTCACTGTAAACAAGCTGTGCATACGCCTGACTCCCTAACATGTCTGTATGCTATAAGGGGCAACAACACATCAGACAGCAGTGTTTATGTTTCAGGACAAGTAACATCTTAATGTGACTGTTCTAAAGGAGGCCCTGTAAGTTTACTGTCACCTTTCCTTTTTTAGATTAAAGGCGATTATAGGTGCTACTATTTTTACATGTAAATAGCCCATAAGGTTAATAAAGATAACATTTTGTTTAGCTTTCTATTCAGGATGTTTTGTTATGTTCCTAATGTTTGACATGCAATAGCTGAGCCAGTGAACAACTTATTTTCATGTTGAAGAAACCTACATATTTTATTTGATTTCTATTCACAACTGATTTTGTTATACTACATAAATGTCAATGTCTGAACTGTATCCCCAACGGTACAGCGAATCACTTTTACTTATTCAGTAAACAATATTTAGCTTTAAATCTTAGTGCAACTGAGGAAAATTTAGGCCCAGGAAAATCGCCGCTTATCGATTAATAGTTAAATGATCGGTAAGGTCATTACACTAACAATTCATTAATTAATTGATAATTTGCATCTCTACCCTGGGTCATTTTGAGATTGGCACCGCTGGTTTAAGGAATCCACAGCAGAGATGGTGCATGAGAACAGGTCTGATGGTCTGATCTCTGATCCCATAGATCAGAGAGCTCAGACATCTGGGAAACAGGGAAACACATACATACAAAAATACATGAAGGCGCGTAAGCACTATCTTTGTTAAAATTCCTGAAAGCGCCATGAGCAGTGGGTTGAAGATAGTTGAGAATAGAATGAGGCAGAGCTGCACCAGATGCAGCAGCAGAGTGTTACGAGCTTTTCTGGCAGAAGCTTTGTCTGTGGAGGCCGACCTGGCTGCAATGATTACACCAAAGTAGGAAAAAGAAATTGCAACACCAGCTGATACAAACAGGACACAAATGAAGGCTCTGTCATAATCTTTAGACCGAGGTCCAAGAAGTATGTATATGCTAGAGCACATGTCCTTCATCTGCAGACTCTCAAGGTCTTCAAAAGGAAATTCTAACAGCAGCAGAACCCGAGTGAGAACATTTAGAGAACTGAAGGCCCAGATTACAACGATGGCCACACCTGTGTTCCTGATGGTGATGATGGTAGTGTGTCTCAGTGGGTAACACACAGCTACATATCTCTCCAAAGACATCACCAACAGTGTGAGAGGAGCGATTGTAGTGGTGAAACTGGCGAGCAACGTGAGGAAACCACAGACAGGATACGACAGAATTAATCTACTCGCAGCAATCAAGTACAATAAATGACTGAGAGCCATCTGAACAGTGTCTGCAAACAGAAGGTTATACAAGAGAACATAACGAGAGGTCTCACAAAACACTGGCTTACTCCTCAGTGTGAACAACATGGTCACATTGATGAAGAGGAACACACACCATGGCAGCGTTATCACAGCGGCTGCAGTCACTTTCTCCTGTACCTGGGTCTGTAGTACATCTGTAATGTTAGTCTGAGATCCAGATGTGTCTGACATGACAGAGAAAATCTAAGTCATGACGGGGTCAGTGGAAGACTAAAGCACAATGATGCAGTCAGAACTCCTACAGCAGTTTAGACAAACATCAACAAGAAGTCATGAAAACACAGAGTCCCTGAGCAGACAGCCGGCTGGTTCCACTCACAGCTTGGTTCCATGTGGCAGAGCTGCTCTGCACGGTTAGATTAACCTTGCACGAGTTATGAAGTCTCTCTTCACTGTTCATTCACGTGACACACCACATGTTCACATGGTTACTGGGCCAATGGTGACTGATGTCACCTCTGTCCTTCTATTATCTAATATGGTGAGTGGTTCCTTGTTACTGTGGCTGTATGACATGATTAACTCTATCACATTAAAACAGCCTTTTCCTTTGGACCTACAGTGTATCCCACACATCTGTGTTGTCCATAACAGCAACACTGAACAGTTTCAGAAACATTCAGACCAGCCCTTCTAATCCAAGATCCAGGCCTCGTTCAAAATGACTTCAGTCACCTTTCGTACCCATTGTGACGAACTGCAGCAGGTCGTCTTGACCACGTCTAGAGCCTCTGAATTGCTGCCATGTTGTTGGCTGTGAAAAGTTTGAAAATCTCAAACATAGAAATGATCTTAAGAGATCAACAGTTTATGTACCAGGACCTAAACAAGTTTACTCTGTTTACTGGAAGTTGGTACATTTTAACATGTCTGTGGGGATGGACTGTTTTAAAGCTAGACTTAAGTGGCCGCTTGAAGAACTGCAGTTTTAGGAACATCCATGAACATAAGCCAGTTTGGGCCATCATGTGTTGTCACAATAAGCTCTTGTGCTGTTAACACTGTTCTGATGGTACAAGGTGGTTCCAAGCAAATGATGAATAAAAGCACTTTTTGTAGTTATTCTCTCAGACTACTGAAATAAATATGAAATTATATATTCATATTTGAAATTTTAAATATCTGAATTTTACTCTTCTTCAGTTAACATCAAATGAATGAAAGGTGAGTGTCCATCACTGAAGGTCTGTATGGTCATTCATTCCCTCCAGCTAGCCTCCAGCCCCCGGCCTGCTTGCTACCGTCCTGCTAGCCTCCAGCCACTGGCAAAGCATTCTGGGTATCACTCCTCTTTATCTCTTTAGTCTTATCACAAGAAACATGACAGATTTTGCACAAGGTTTGTTTTTATCTTTCAAATTGCACTTTTGTTTCTGTACTTATATTTTATATTATACTATTGTTTTTACTATGCTGAACGCATGTATACTGCTGGTGCAATAGCAAAATTTCCCAACTTGGGGTGAATAAAGTACTTCTATTCTATTCTGTTCTATAAAGAAGCATGGAGATCACAATCTCCAATCTATGGATGTTATAAATTTTGTCATCCCTAAAGTACGAAGTGAAATGGGCAAGAAAACATTTAGGTGTCCAGCATGTACTACTTAGAATAAATTACAATCCTAACTTCAACTTCAAGCCCTTGTTATATTGAATGAATTTAAAGCTTTGAAGAAATCCTTGCAGTCTACCTCATGTGTGTGCAAGTGATTCAAGTGAGCAAGGTTTTAATGTTGTTTACTGTTTTTCATATAACTATGCTGCTGCCCTCTTGGCTAGGTCTCCTTTGAAAAAGAGATCAATTGTTTATAGATGTAAACATGGTTCTATGAATAAAGTGAACCTGCAACCCTGTGACTACAACCCTCGGGTCAGGAGCATTCCACAGTATATGAATGATGCACGTACACACCCACCCTCTTTCTATCTACTGGGCAACACCTAGCCAATCACCAAAAGAGACTTTATTCATAGAACGGTGTTTACATCTGTAAACAATCATTCTATTTCATATCAGTAAACCTGTAACCCTGTGACAACAATATGCAAAATCAGGCCTGCCCACTGTGGACTCACCATAAGACCCAAACAGATTGTTGGTGGAACAATGGCACCGAGTGCTGTCTATGTATGACCAGAGGGCCCTCACGGGACACAAACAGTGAAGTCTTTCATCCTCCCCCATATGGTGTGGCAGAGGATAAAACGGCTCCAACACCAGGCAACCAGAAAAACAGTCTTCAGGCTGAGAAGGTGAAGGTCCAGACCAAACAAGGGTTCAAATGGAGGCAAGCAGAGCACCCTCAGGACCGTCCTAAGATTGCAGGAAGGGAGCAAATGTCCCTTTCTGGGGCGCTGACTCCTCACACCTCTCAAAAACTGGCAAGAGGATCTGCTCCCGGAGTCAAGCCATCACATCTGCCATGAGCAGTAAGGGATACACCACCCTCTCAGAACACCACTCACCCTCCACTTACAGGCATACAAGCTTTGATTGGAGGGAGCCCGTGAAGTCTGTAAGGTGTCCACCACATCATTACTTAGCCCAAGATCATGCCAGCGGCGCCGTTTAAGGGCCACACATGAAGGCTCAGGGACTCTAGCCAAGGGTGCCACACCCCGCCTTGTGCTTGCGACAACAAGTCTAGCCTGGTGGGAAGCCGCCATGGACACCCGTCCAGCAACTCCTGGACCTCGGCCATCCAAGGCCTCTGCAGCTAGTTCGGGGTCACCAAGAGCACACAAGCCTGCAACAGCCTCACCCTATAGAGGAAGACTGGGAGCAGAGAAAGTGGAGCGAAGGCATACAGCAACACTTGAGGCCGTGGAAGGCTCAGTGCATCGGTCCCCAATGGTCCCTGTGGGCCGTGCCATTGGACAATGGTTGTTGTCCGCCATGGCAAAGACATCCACCGAGGCTCGGCTGAAGCAGCACCAGATCTGGTGAACTTCTTGTGGATGTAGGTGCCAATCGCCAGGATGAGGGCGCATCCTTGACAACAGGTCTGCTGCTGCAATTATGGTGCCTGGAAGATAGCAGGCCCTCAGAGACATTCCCTTCGACTGAGCCCACAAGAGAAGCCGCTGCACTGTGGCGTGCAAGATTAGTGACCTCAGACTGCCGTGGTAGTTGATGTAAGACACCACCGCAGTGCTGTCTGTCCTCACCATGACCTGCCTGCCCTGTAGAGCTTGCAGGAAGTGCCTCAAGGCAAAATACACCACTTCCATCTCCAATCCAACTTTATTTATAGAGCACTTTAAAAAAAACAAGGTCAGCCGAAGTGCTGTACACAGCCAAACAAGAGTAGATTAAACCACAAATAAAATAAAATAAAATAAATATTAATTTAATAAAACACAGGAATATAAAACAGTACAGTAAAAACACCAGTCAGGAGTAAGAACAATAAAACAAATAAAAGTCAACAACTTAAACTGAGTTAAAAGCTGAAGTAAAAAGATATGTTTTAAGTGATAAAAGCATAAAAGAATCAATCTGTCTAAGGGGCAAAGGCAATCCATTCCACAGTTTAGGACCCGCAACAGAAAACAAATACGAGAATTTTAAAATCAATACGAAAACAAATCGGGAGCCAGTGCAATGTAAATTTGATATGTAGTGGTGAAGACACTTCGTCACTCCCCGAGTGACAGCCTGAGTTCTGCTCAGCGTGTCATTTCTGTCTCTACATGCTCATGCACTTCTCCGCTGTGCGCGTTAAAAACTGTGTAAAGCACAGCACTTTCTGTTGGAAAGTTATTAGCAGCCTAGCCATGCTGGTACATTGATGGAATTTCAGGTGCTGCATGATCTTTGCGCACGTAGCAGTGCTCCGTCAGAATATAGTCCCAAAATACATCAAAGTAGGAGATTGCCGCGTGATAATCAGCACTGCCATTTGTGCTCGCTGTGAATACGCAGGTCCCATGAAGGACTTGGAATTGTTTTCTTGCTAGTTGAATAGAACACCTGTTCTCAGTAGCTGCCCTCACTGTAAACAAGCTGTGCATACGCCTGACTCCCTAACATGTCTGTATGCTATAAGGGGCAACAACACATCAGACAGCAGTGTTTATGTTTCAGGACAAGTAACATCTTAATGTGACTGTTCTAAAGGAGGCCCTGTAAGTTTACTGTCACCTTTCCTTTTTTAGATTAAAGGCGATTATAGGTGCTACTATTTTTACATGTAAATAGCCCATAAGGTTAATAAAGATAACATTTTGTTTAGCTTTCTATTCAGGATGTTTTGTTATGTTCCTAATGTTTGACATGCAATAGCTGAGCCAGTGAACAACTTATTTTCATGTTGAAGAAACCTACATATTTTATTTGATTTCTATTCACAACTGATTTTGTTATACTACATAAATGTCAATGTCTGAACTGTATCCCCAACGGTACAGCGAATCACTTTTACTTATTCAGTAAACAATATTTAGCTTTAAATCTTAGTGCAACTGAGGAAAATTTAGGCCCAGGAAAATCGCCGCTTATCGATTAATAGTTAAATGATCGGTAAGGTCATTACACTAACAATTCATTAATTAATTGATAATTTGCATCTCTACCCTGGGTCATTTTGAGATTGGCACCGCTGGTTTAAGGAATCCACAGCAGAGATGGTGCATGAGAACAGGTCTGATGGTCTGATCTCTGATCCCATAGATCAGAGAGCTCAGACATCTGGGAAACAGGGAAACACATACATACAAAAATACATGAAGGCGCGTAAGCACTATCTTTGTTAAAATTCCTGAAAGCGCCATGAGCAGTGGGTTGAAGATAGTTGAGAATAGAATGAGGCAGAGCTGCACCAGATGCAGCAGCAGAGTGTTACGAGCTTTTCTGGCAGAAGCTTTGTCTGTGGAGGCCGACCTGGCTGCAATGATTACACCAAAGTAGGAAAAAGAAATTGCAACACCAGCTGATACAAACAGGACACAAATGAAGGCTCTGTCATAATCTTTAGACCGAGGTCCAAGAAGTATGTATATGCTAGAGCACATGTCCTTCATCTGCAGACTCTCAAGGTCTTCAAAAGGAAATTCTAACAGCAGCAGAACCCGAGTGAGAACATTTAGAGAACTGAAGGCCCAGATTACAACGATGGCCACACCTGTGTTCCTGATGGTGATGATGGTAGTGTGTCTCAGTGGGTAACACACAGCTACATATCTCTCCAAAGACATCACCAACAGTGTGAGAGGAGCGATTGTAGTGGTGAAACTGGCGAGCAACGTGAGGAAACCACAGACAGGATACGACAGAATTAATCTACTCGCAGCAATCAAGTACAATAAATGACTGAGAGCCATCTGAACAGTGTCTGCAAACAGAAGGTTATACAAGAGAACATAACGAGAGGTCTCACAAAACACTGGCTTACTCCTCAGTGTGAACAACATGGTCACATTGAAGAGGAACACACACCATGGCAGCGTTATCACAGCGGCTGCAGTCACTTTCTCCTGTACCTGGGTCTGTAGTACATCTGTAATGTTAGTCTGAGATCCAGATGTGTCTGACATGACAGAGAAAATCTAAGTCATGGCGGGTTCAGTGGAAGACTAAAGCACAATGATGCAGTCAGAACTCCTACAGCAGTTTAGACAAACATCAACAAGAAGTCATGAAAACACAGAGTCCCTGAGCAGACAGCCGGCTGGTTCCACTCACAGCTTGGTTCCATGTGGCAGAGCTGCTCTGCAGGGTTAGATTAACCTTACACGAGTTATGAAGTCTCTCTTCACAGTTCATTCACGTGACACACCACATGTTCACATGGTTACTGGGCCAATGGTGACTGATGTCACCTCTGTCCTTCTATTATCTAATATGGTGAGCGGTTCCTTGATGTTACTGTGTTCGAAATGACTTCAGTCACCTTTCGCACCATTGTGACGAACTGCAGCAGGTCGTCTTGACCATGTCTACGTGACTAGATCCACTGAATTGCTGCCATGTTGCATCTCAAACATGGAAATGATCTAAAGAGATCAACAATGTTTATGTACCAGGACCTAAACAAGTTTACTCTGCTGGAAGAACCACAGTTTTTGGAACATCCATGAACATAAGCCAGTCTTGGCCATCATGTGTTGTCACAATAAGCTCTTGTGCTGTTTCTATTTTTCTCATGGTAATCAGTTCCAAGCAAAGGATGAATAAAAGCACTTTTGTAGTTCTTCTCTCAGACTACTGAAATAGGGAAATAGGAAGGGAGAGCGTAGAACTCAACACAGTCCTGGATGAAAGGCCAATAAACAGATTATTATATATGTGCCATGTACAAGAAAACAGTGAGACAGGCAACTGGCAGCTCACCTTCCATTCTGAAGTATACATTTCAGAAACATCCCTTACAATTTATTAGTTCTGTTATATTTGTCATACTTAACCCAAAACTGTAACCTGTCCTCATATACATGCAGTAAATTTGTAATAAAGCACAATTTCACAAATTAATCATCTTCAAATCACACTGGCAACCACATCCAGTCAGGCTATTCCACATTTAGCACGGTGCGGATAAAATATGAGAATATGAGTATTTTCAGTGAATTATCAGCTAACAAGCTAACAGCTCATTTAATAGCCACAAACTGTAGGATGACGATGAAACCATTAGTTTGTTTAGTGTTGATTATGTGTGTCCACATTTGATGTAGATCTCTGTCTTCCATCTTACATATGTTGCATGTTAAACATAATATGTTATGATCCTAATCTTACTATACAGTTGAAACCAGAAGTTTACATATACTGTATAAAAAGACACACAATATTCTCACTTTCTGACACTAACCAGATCACATTTTTCCTGTTTAAGGTGTTTTTAGGATTACAAAATTATTTCCATTTGCTAAATGCCAGAATAACGAGATTCAATACAATGTTTGTAGTATTTTATTGAAAGTCATATTTTTATATACATTTCATTAGTATTTGGTACAATTGCCTTTAAACTGTATGACTTGGTTTAAACGTTTTGGATAACCTTCCACAAGGTTTTCAGAAATCTTTGGCAGAAATTTCCTCCTGACACAACTGGTTTAACTGAGTCAAGTTCGAAGGCCGTCTTGTATGCACATGTCGTTTCAGCTTTCCCCAAATATGTTCAATAGGATTTAGATCAGAGCTTTGTGATGGCCACTCCAAAACATTAACTTTGTTGTCCTCAAGCCATTTTTTAACCAGTTTGGTTGTTTGCTTTGGGTCATTGTCCATTTGGAAGACCAATTTCCAGCCAAGCTTATCTTCCTGGCAGATGGTTTGAGATGTTGCTTCAATATTTCCACATACTATTCTTTCTTAATGATGCCATCTATTTTGTGAAGTGCACCAGTCCCTCCCGCAGCAAAACAACCCCACAACATGATGCTGCAACCCCCATGTTTTTCAGTTGGTGGTTTTCAGGCTTGAAAGCTTCCCCCTTCTTCCTGATAGTACCGTATGTTCCTTATGGCTCGTTACCACCAAGCAGTACAGTACAGTACGGTTCAGTTCGGTACGCAATTATTTGTGTTTCCATGGTAAGAAATTCTGAAGTGTACCAAAATAAATCTGTCCTGTCTCCCTCTTCTCCTCTCTCTCTCTCCTTCATCCTCTCTGTCCTGTCTCCCTCTTCTCCTCTCTCTCTCCTTCATCCTCTCTGTCCTGTCTCCCTCTTCATCCTCTCTGTCCTGTCTCCCTCTTCTCCTCTCTCTCTCCTTCATCCTCTCTGTCCTGTCTCCCTCTTCATCCTCTCTGTCCTGTCTCCCTCTTCTTCTCCTCTCTCTCTCTCCTTCATCCTCTCTGTCCTGTCTCCCTCTTCTTCTCCTCTCTCTCCTTCATCCTCTCTGTCCTGTCTCCCTCTTCTCCTCTCTCTCTCTCCTTCATCCTCTCTGTCCTGTCTCCCTCTTCATCCTCTCTGTCCTGTCTCCCTCTTCTTCTCCTCTCTCTCCTTCATCCTCTCTGTCCTGTCTCCCTCTTCATCCTCTCTGTCCTGTCTCCCTCTTCTCCTCTCTCTCCTTCATCCTCTCTGTCCTGTCTCCCTCTTCTCCTCTCTCTCCTTCATCCTCTCTGTCCTGTCTCCCTCTTCTTCTCCTCCTCTACCCGGCCGACTGGCAGCAGGAAGGTTCTTCCTTAAGTTGACGGGTCCTGCTCAAGGTTTCTTCCTCTTAAAGGTACTTTTTCCTTACCACAGTGCTCTTAAGGGGGTTTCAGGCTCTCGGTCTCACGCAGTTTAATCCGGTTTAATTTCAGAAAGTGATAAGAAAAATATTGTGTGTATCTTTATACAGTGTATGTTAACTTCTGGTTTCAACTGTAATAACAAGAGATAATGGCATTGATCAGGGCCCGAGCACGAAACGTGCGAGAGACCTATTGAAAGACAAGCGTTTATACTCGACAATTGTTCCGCCCACGGTATCACGAATTTCACCCCCTGACCGTGCTCAAACACTTACCAAATTTGGCACAAAATTATCCCCCGAGGAAAATCGCGTGGCTCTACAGCGCCCCCTAAAGTGTGAAAATATTCACCGCAATTGCTACAGACTTGAAACTCGGTACACTGATGTATCGCCTTGTGACAAGAAAAAAAAGCTCCTTGGACGAAAATTTCATGACGTACAGGAAGTCCACCATTTTGAAAAACCATGTCATCTTCCAATTTGTACTCCCCGCACTTTTGCGAACTCCTCCTAGGGGAATTGCTTGATAGGGCTGACATTTGGTGCGCTTGCCCTTAAGGGGTTAGGAACTAAAAGATATCTGATACTCTGATAGATTTTGTCACATGCTTCTGAAGACATGGCTGAGCAAAAGCACCAATCGATGTAACACCATGTGGGCGGGGCAACGCCATGAAGTTGACCCTTCTTGACCTCAGCCCCGTGCACCTTTTCATATCACCCAATAATATGCGGGCATGGCCACATGGCTCGCTAGCGCCCCCTACAATGAGATCTGAGTCCCTGTTTGACCTACAGGCATGAACATTGTCACTTGGAGGTTTCCTCTAAAACGCACATTTTGAAAAAACTGCGCCATTTTGTAATTATTTACTCCCTGCACTTTTACAAACTCCTCCTAGGGGATTTGTCCAATCCGCCTGAAAATTGGTCTGGTTACTCTTAACGCTTTATGGACCAAAAGTTATCAAAAACGCAACACTTCGTCAAATGGTCTGGCTGTGGCACTGCCACAAAGGTGACTCTTCCCCAACACAGGAAATATACGTTTTTGTTGCTGTATCTCCCACATACGTCATCCTATGTGGATGAAACTTAGTCATGCTGAACATCTGACTGCACGCATTGATATGCTAATATGCTACAGTCACTTCACCACCTAGTGGCCGGAGGACCTGTCTTTTCTATATGTGCGTTTTGGTGTACTCTTCTGCTATGCAGACCACAAGGTGTGGTAACTGACACACTTAAAGAAGAAAAATTTGATCTTCAAGTTCTGCTTTACCCTCTTCATAAAAACACTGCAGGTTTGGTTATGATATTAAAACAAAATGTTTATCTATCAGTATCAGTATCGGTATCAGAGCAGCAAGGACACAAAACAAACTGTCACAGCTACCCTGTAATCTCTCTCTCTCTCTCTCTCTCTCTCTCTCTCTCTCACCAGCTAAACAGAGTAAATCATACAAAATCAATAGGCAATTCGTATTTGTTTTAACTTATTGTGTAATGTTTACATGATGTTCTGCCAGCTGTACACAGTGTGTGGAATGCGCCACTTCACTCCACACACACACAGACGGAGTTTTTCTTATGTAAAATGTGAGGAGAGGACAAAAAATGCCCAGCGCGAAGGCACAGGACAGCACAGCCAAGATTACACAAATGATCGCAATGAGCAACCTGCCATTTGCCACTGTAGAGACCCCTAAAAGTATCGGATCGGGACACAGTATCGGCAGATACTCAAAATCAAATGACTCGGAGGCAAAAAAAATCTGATCGGCACATCCGTAGTAAACATGACAAAATTAAACAGGACCCGCTTAAGATCAGCACTAAATGACTCCAACCTTTAAGAGTCTATGTGACAGTTTACTGTCTGCTGCTGCTCTTAAACCTTCACAGCAGTGTCACTAACGCAATTATCACAATCACAGTTTCTGAATTATGTAAATGTATGCTTTTTATTCAGATAACTTGTTCTAAACTCTTCACCTGAATGTTAACATGTTGTTACTTTTGTGGCTGTCTGAAATTGAGTCATTTAATAACAGCACATATTTTATTATTTAAAATAATGGGATTGTTGGCCCTCTACACTTTCTCATGATCAAATCTGGCCTCCCTGAATAAAGTTTGGACACCCTTACTCTAAGCAGTACAGAGACTAAATAAATGTTTTCATAACACAAAATTACAGCAAATCTTAGGTTATCCAGAAATCTGACAGTCTGTGTCTATTGGTTAATGCAGTCATTGGGTTTAATGTTTTAAAAAATATTTTATAAATCAGGAATGCAGTGCAATCTATCTATCTATTTATAAATATATATATAAACATATGTAACAATAATTAATCTCTGTGCCCTAAGTTCCAGTGTTTGTAGCAGATTAAAGCCATGCAGGGAGGAGCGTGAAATACCAGCTGTCCCAGCCCGGTGATAAGGAGGAAGGGAGCAATCTGTACCCCTCTAAACTTTACATTTTATCGTAAATATCCTCATTTTATATTTGTTCTGAGAGATACACAATGTGTATGTGTATGTACCACATAGGTTGTGTGTGAGAACCATGAACAATGCAATCACAATAAAACAATATATAGTTTTGTTTCACAACAAAAACGAACCTGTAATCTGTCACAAAGAGTTTCAATGTTTCCCAAAATCAAAGACATGGTACAAGCAGCAACATCCAATCCAATCAGAGGGCAGTGAGTTTCCCCTGTAACCTCAGGTGAGACTTTGGTCTTAGTGGGTACGTCTGAGGTGACAGTCGACAGCACAGATGATACACAAGGACAGGTCTGATGGTCTGATCTCTGATCCCGTAAATCAGAGAGCTCAGACATCTGGGAAAGATGAAAATACAAACATACAAAACATTCTGGATGCGCACAAACACTAACCTTGATAAGACCTGTGAAAGTGCCATGAGCAGTGAGCTGTAAATGGTTGAAGACAGAATGAGGCAGAGCTGCACCAGATGCAGCAGCAGAGTGTTACGAGCTTTTCTGGCAGAAGCTTTGTCTGTGGAGGCCGACCTGGCTGCAATGATTACACCAAAGTAGGAAAAAGAAATTGCAACACCAGCTGATATAAACAGGACACAAGTGCAGGCTCTGTCATAATCATTAGACCGAGGCCCAAGAAGCATGGCAACCTCAGAGCAGAAGTCCTTCATCTGTAGACTCTCAAGGTCTTTAAAAGGAAATTCTAACAGCAGCAGGACACGAGTGAGAATATTTAGAGAACCCAAGGCCCAGATTACAACGATGGCCACACCTGTGTTCCTGATGGTGATGATGGTAGTGTGTCTCAGTGGGTAACACACAGCTACATATCTCTCCAAAGACATCACCACCAGTGCGAGAGGAGAGATGGTAGTGGTGAGACTGGCGAGCAAAGTGAGGAAACCACAGACAGGATACGTCAGAATTAACCTACTCGCAGCAATCAAGTACAATACCTGACTGAGAGCCATCTGAACAGTGTCTGCAAACAGAAGGTTATACAAGAGAACATAACGAGAGGTCTCACAAAACACTGGCTTACTCCTCAGTGTGAACAACATGGTCACATTGATGAAGAGGAACACACAGCATGGCAGCGTTGTCACAGCAGAAAACACCATTCTCTCCAGTATCCCCTGATATTGTACCTTTGCAGTCACATTTGTCATAGACTGATTAGTATCTGACATGTTAGAGAAGAAACTAAACTGTTAATAGAACTAAAGCACAAAAAATGCTGCAGTCTGTAATCCAATGATAAAATTCCTGTCTTAGCACATGAGTCTAAAGCGTCACTCTCCCTCTGCAGACAAAGTGTGTTAGAAGTTGTTTCCAGGTGAGCTGGCACAGTGCTGCTTCATCCTGCGCTCACACAAAGTATATAACTTCTGTCTCGCTGCCTCACCCATTACTCATGACATCATCACACGTCTTTGTGACAGCAGCCCAGCGTTTGTTTTGCCATTAAACATGGCTGTGCTGAATACTTAATGCTAAGGGCAAACATGGAAATCTGTTGCCATTGCTTATGTGGCAGAGTTCAGGAGGGAGGAAAGGTTGCTGGCAACGCCACCTGGGGGAGAAATTCAACAACTGACAGGGCCGTGGCTTACCAAGGGTGGAGGAACAATCTAAAGCAACCTGATCAAATATTTTGTATTTAGGAATTAATATGACACCAGATTTTTCCATCTCGACTGTTTGGGAAGCTATTGAGGCATACTTGAGAGGCCAGGTAATATCTTTTGTGGATAAAAATAAAACGGATTCAAAATCAAAACAAGTGGAGCTGGACAGATAGCCGACCTGAATAATAGACTCACAAAGTCCTTCTCCAGATCTGGAGATGACTTCAGTTTGGTACAGAATATGATATACTGATATATGATATACCTACATCACAACCTATATAATATTTGCTGTTAAAGAACAGAAGAACTTTTTCTGCGCATGGAGCCAAGGCAGAGGAGGTTTTGGCAAGACAGCTAAAGAGTGCTGGAGTGGAGTTTACTCCATATTGTGGCACCCGACAGGGGTGTCCTCACAGTCTCCTCCTTTATGTGCTAGCTATTCAGCCCTTGTGGGGGCTGTGGTGGGGAGACAAGTGGACAGTCCATTGGTCTTGCTGTGAACATGTGACTTGGCTTAACATAGATGCTTCCTTGACTCCTCTGTAAACTCTGCTAGCCAAAGGCCTAACGGCTGATTCTACTGAAGTGGACGGACCCTGCTCACCAACAGTATTCCACTGAATTAAAGATGTGTTATTAAATCTTAAACTGAGGGAATCAGATTTGGGATATAAGGTTCTGAAAAGAAATTCTATCAGGTGTGAAAACCTTTTTTTTAACTAATCATCAATACAGACACACTACAATCTGTACTGAGAACTAAACTAGATAAAAAATCTGTGATGACACAACAACTACAGTGAGTGGCACCACTCTGCAGGCTTGGAGGCCAGACTCTGGGTTTTTGTAAAGCACTCACACAATGTTTTGATTGTAAAAGATGCAATACAAACACAACTGACTTTACTTGGCAATATGAAACATGGATTCCAGCTTTATAATAGAATCAGGGAGTATTAGGAAATATTCCACCAGTTCATTGACTGGTTGTCAGAATATTAATAAAATGCACCAGATGCCCTCAGTATGTATGAGAATATATTCTCTCTGTTGCTGTCATGTGCCTGTATGTGTATATAAGCGTTTTTTCTTATGTTTATTTTATTTATCCTTTTAAAATACTACAATACTACAACTCAAATTTCCCCACGGGGATTAATTAAGTTAATCTTAATATAATAGTAGGAGAAACACTGAACTGATTCTTAAATATGGAAAAGGATATATATTTTATACCCATCTATGGTATTTCCAGAGTGTTAAAAGTAGAAAAAAACACAACAATGTAAACCAAACTGAACCAAAAACTGTGACCTCAGAACCCTGATACAAACCAAACCGAGAATTTTGTGAACCACCCCATGAGGTTACTCATCATCTTCTGGATTTCATGTAACTGACCTGCACCTGTTCAAGTAAAGATCTTTGAAAGCGGTCTGTCTGAGCTCCAGTGTCGGCTCTGTTCGGCCCCCAGTCCCAGCCTTTCAAAGACTGAACAGACACAGCAGGCATCAGAACTGACCGTTCTAAAACATGTTGAAGTGAATAAAGTTTTCTCTTTGCACTTTCTCTCTGGCTGAACTTCGGCAGAGGTGAACATCATCCCACAGGACAGTTGTTCATGTCAACATCACCGACAGCATTAATGGGACTGTAAGTTTGAATATTTAATGACTCTAAATGAGTCGTCAGGAGACCAGGTCAGAAGGGAAGGATTCCTCTCTGTGCCTTCAGCACCTGAAAAACATTGTGTAAATGATGGGCAGAAATGTGTCTTCTGAGGTCACCGTGACATTTGATCTTTGATAAACTTGTAACTGGTCATCGTTGAATGTTTGTTTTTTTTTTTGTTGTTTAACCCACATGGAGATCACTTCTAAAGCTAAAGTACATTTGGAGTTTAAATGCTTTTTAACAGTGCAAACATGAACTTTTAAAGATCTACTAATATCTCTAAAATACACGTTTCAGTCTCATGCAGTGAGTCTCTGCTAGAGCCCCAGTTTAGGCTTCAAAGAGCTTTACCTCTGTGAAAGAGTTTGATGTGAGAAAGATTTACAGAATATACAGCGTCACAGTTATGATTTCAGACATTTATGATCAAAGAAAGTTTCCATCAGTTACTTTGGACTTTGTGTCTGCAGTACTTGTCTCTCCAGAGACATACAGCAACCCTTTCCCACCAAGATTACCAGTAATCACAGGAGCCATTAATTATCTCAGTATTTACTGAAAACATTCATCACCATTGATGAGGGTTTGAATATTAAATGTGTCTAAATGAGGTATCAGGGGACTCTGAGACACCACGGAGTGTTTCATCACACTAACAACAATATTTCAACATTAACAATAACATGCAGCAAAGTTTAATGATCAAGTTGTTTCAACAATCCAGTATTGATACAACCAGATCAACATTCAAAGGCCTTGGGCGTGCATAGATCTCAGGAGTCGAATTGACCCCTGGAACTTCTGCATCGATTTGTCGCAATTTACTAGTGGAGTGTTAGGGTTAGGTTATATTTAAAATAGAAGATATCGTTAGCATTCACAACCATAATCATAGTCAACAACGTTTTAGAAAGATTTCAGAACATTCAGACATGATCTGCCTACTTCCTTTGTCCGCAGCCATCAATCCTCACTCCAGAACCTCAAGGTCCCTAACACTCGTCCTAAAACCCAGGAAGACCGGTCCTTTCAGACTGTGGCCCCCAGACTTTGGAGTGTTAGAATTGGCTTACTTTTGAGATAGAAGATATCTTTGTTTTCTTTTTTGAATATCGTTAGTGTTTATAACTATAATCATAGTCAACAACAAGTTTTTAGAAATGAAGGCGAAATAGTGCCCAGTCTGACATAGTAGACATTTAAAAGCTCGAAAATCAAAAGAACAGGGTTTAACAAAAGGTGAGCTTTTAATTAAGGCCAAAGACCAAAACACAAAACTCCAAAAACCACAACGTACAAAGGAAGAGACAAAGGGAAACGAAACTGAAAAAAACAAACTAAGCCATTCAGCTCATTTTTATTCAGAAGGTTGAAGCAAGGCAACTGGACTTAGAATTTCCTTGAAGATGTTTCGCTGCTCTTCCAAGCAGCACAGACGGGAACATGTTGTGCACTCTGCTAAGAAGGTGATCGGCTGCAGCCTCTTATCTCTCCAACATCTGTACATCTCCAGGCGTGCGGGTCAAATCACAGCTGACCCCTCTCACCCTGGTCATGGACTCTTTAAACTACTCCCTTCAGACAGAAGGTTGCAATCCATTCGGACCAGAACCAGAAATTGGAGGTCATCCAGTCCTTTATGTCCTTTAGACATGCCTGTAGTCTGACTAACAGCTCTGTGTCTTCAGTTTTAATGGATAAATACAGCTGGGTATCATCAGCATAACAATAAGTTTATACCGTGCTTTTGAATGATATTTTCTAGAGGGAGCATGTAGAGGGTAAACAGGATCGGTCTGAGACACTGTGATTAACCCATGTACACCAGAAGGAAACATCATTAACTATAAAATATGATTTAAATCCTTAAATAGGTGGCAGCATAGTGGCTGTCGTGGTGAGATCTTTAATTGGACAAGTACTGGACAGGACTACATTTTCCTGCAGTAGACTCATACTACACTAATCAGTGACTGGTCATTTGTAATGCTGTGAGCAGTCACAGTGTAGTGCAGCTGATCTAAAGCTGCATTAAATGTAGGTTAAAGTAAGTACACATAACAATACACAAATCCACACTGTACTCTGAATGTATATTGCATGTTGAAGTTATTATGAGCTTTTGAGTGACATGTTTAAATGCCTTAAAGATGCCATAGAGGTTACAGTTCGGGCTGGGCGATATGGCCATTTACTAATATCCTAATATCTAGGCCTGGTCAGGATATAAGATATATATCTCAATATTTTGTCCTTGAAATAACAGTTTGATGCATCATGCCAGCATGATCTATGTGTCTAAAAACATTGTGGTTCATACTGCTTTAACATATGCTGACATTTTATCGATTAATTTGAATTTGGGGTCAACAGTGGCCCAGTGGTATAGCAGGGTTGTCTAGTAACCGGAAGGTTGGTGGAAGGTTGGTGGTTCGATCCCAACTCCTCCCTAGTCACTGTTGTGTGTTCTTGGGCAAGACACTTCACCCTAGCCTGTGGCGCGCCTTGCTAGTCATTGTATGACACTGCTTGGCAGCAGCCGTAAAGAATTTCCCTCTGGGATTAATACAGTATCTAAAATTTGCTCTTTCATTGTAACTTTCACTGCTGACACACATCCCTTTGCTCCTGTAGTTCTAAGTGGGTTCAGACCTCCCCCACCCATATCCGACAGATACTTAAACAACATGGCAGCTGGCGGAGAAGAGCTCGCCCCTAAATAAGGCAGTTTGGAAGTGGTTCCATTTTGCTGCATCAGAAGCAGAAGCAAGCATGCCCTTCAAACTTGTTTCTATCACCTAACCTCACGGTGCTTCAAAGATCTTTAATAATACTGATGTCCCACTCTCTCCCGATTACCCGCGTCACTGCGTGTTTGAGTGTGTATGTAGCTCTTACATACACACTCACACCTTTAAACAACACAGAAGTTTTTGGGCCATGTTAATAAACTACTTTTTTTTATTTATTTTTTTTATTTTAGATACTGTATTAATCCCAGAGGGAAATTCTTCACGGCTGTGTCATACAATGACTAGCAAGGCGCGCCACAGGCTAGGGTGAAGTGTCTTGCCCAAGAACACACAACAGTGACTAGGGAGGAGATGGGATCAAACCACCAACCTTCCGGTTGCTAGACATCCCTGCTATACCACTGCGCCACTGTTGTCCCTTAACCATTCTTTCTCCCTACAATGTCTTGTGGGTTAGAGCCTACTAGAGGATAAGGCACGTCCTGATACCAGCTATGGCGAAATAACCCAGAGAAAAAAGGTTTTGTGACGAATGGCTGCGTGAATTTACCTGGCTTTGCCGTGCTATGTTATGTTAAAGGTCGGGTAGGAGATTTCCTTCTGATGCACTTTTTGTTAAATTAGTGTAACTTCTCTTTACAATCCGATAGCAACTGATGAGTTCAGCAGTTTCACTTTAAAACGAAGAATATGAATCATCTGTGGAAGTTATAAACCACTAAAAACATCAGCCAATCCTCCGGGTGGTCCCTGCGCGGAGTATTGGCTAGTTGTCACTCTCTTCCTGCTCTGCGCGCATCAGAGAGGTACATCCATGATGGCCGAAGTCACAGGTTTGGGAGACATTGCTTCGGGGTGAGCTCCGAGAGAAAGGGGCATGTGTCTACTTTCCAAATCTGGCTGACTCTCACTGAGTTTTCAAAATCTCCTACCCTACCTTTAATGCTGTGGTACACAATAAAATGTATCAATAAATTTAAAACAGCTCATGGTACCTCCTGCTTTTATTATCGCATTATTTGGTAACACTGGAAAGAAGAAATGTGAATTTTTGCATTGCCTGTTGTTTTCCATTTGCTCTGTAACATATGATGTTTGCTGCATGTTTGTTCCTTGAGTGTTAAAATGTAGTTTATTTATGGTCAACTGATGGACCTGACCTGTCGGTTGTTCTTGCTTGTCACTACAGACAAATAATAAAGGCCTCATCAAACCCTCTCAGCCAATGGTTGCTACACTTTAGGAGTCAGTCGACAGCAGAGATGCTGCATGAGAACAGGTCTGATGGTCTGATCTCTGATGCCGTAGATCAGAGAGCTCAGACATCTGGGAAACAGGGAAACACATATATACAAACATGTATAAAAGCGCACAAACACTATCCTTGTTAAAATTCCTGAAAGCGCCATGAGCAGTGGACTGAAGATAGTTGAGAATAGAATGAGGCAGAGCTGCACCAGATGCAGCAGCAGAGTGTTACGAGCTTTTCTGGCAGAAGCTTTGTCTGTGGAGGCCGACCTGGCTGCAATGATTACACCAAAGTAGGAAAAAGAAATTGCAACACCTGCTGATACAAACAGGACACAAATGAAGGCTCTGTCATAATCATTGGACCGAGGTCCAAGAAGCATGGCAACATCAGAGCAGAAGTCCTTCATCTGCAGATTCTCAAGGTCTTTAAAAGGAAATTCTAACAGCAGCAGAACACGAGTGAGAATATTTAGAGAACCCAAGGCCCAGATTACAAAGATGGCCACACCTGTGTTCCTGATGGTGATGATGGTAGTGTGTCTCAGTGGGTAACACACAGCTACATATCTCTCCAAAGACATCACCAACAGTGTGAGAGGAGAGATGGTAGTGGTGAGACTGGCGAGTAAAGTGAGGAAACCACAGACGGGATACGTCAGAATTAACCTACAGGCAGCAATCAAGTACAATACCTGACTGAGAGCCATCTGAACAGTGTCTGCAAACAGAAGGTTATAAACTGATTTGTGACTGACATTTTAGAGAAGAAATTAAACTGTGAATAGAACTAAAGCACAATGATGCAGTCAGAACTCCTACAGCAGTTTAGATAAACATCAACAAGAAGTCATGAAAACACAGTCCCTGAGCAGACAGCCGGCTGGTTCCACTCACAGCTTGGTTCCATGTGGCAGAGCTGCTCTGCAGGGTTAGATTAACCTTGCATGAGTTATGAAGTCTCTCTTCACAGTTCATTCACGTGACACACCACATGTTCACATGGTTACTGGGCCAATGGTGACTAATGTCACCTCTGTCCTTCTATTATTTAATATGGTGAGTGGTTCCTTGTTACTGTGGCTGTATGACATGATTAACTCTATCACATTAAAACAGCCTTTTCCTTTGGACCTACAGTGTATCCCACACATCTGTGTTGTCCATAACAGCAACACTGAACAGTTTCAGAAACATTCAGACCAGCCCTTCTAATCCAAGATCCAGGCCTCGTTCAAAATGACTTCAGTCACCTTTCATACCCATTGTGATGAACTGCAGCAGGTCGTCTTGACCACGTCTACGTGACTAGAGCCTCTGAATTGCTGCCATGTTGTTGGCTGTGAAACGTTATCTCAAACATGGAATGATCTTATGTACCAGTACCTAAACAAGTTTACTCTGGAAGTTGGTACATTTTAACACGTCTGTGGGGATGGACTGTTTTAAAGCTAGACTTAAGTGGCCGCTTGAAGAACTGAAGTTTTAGGAACACCCATGAACATAAGCCAGTCTGGGCCATCATGTGTGGTCACAATAAGCTCTTGTGCTGTTTCTATTTTTCTCATGGTAATCAGTTCCAAGCAAATAATGAATAAACTCTTTTTGTAGTTCTTCTCTCAGACGACTGAAATAAACATGATCTGAATTTTAGTCTTCTTCAGTTACCATCAGATGAAGGAAGGGAGAGTGTCCATCACTGAAGGTCTGCTAATGAGAATCACACCATGTGAGATGATTCATTCGCTCCTGCTACCCCCTAGCCCTCGGCCTGCCTTCTACCCTACGGCTAGCCTTCAGCTAGCCTTCAGCCCTCAGCCTGCCTTCTACCCTACTGCTAGCCTTCAGCTAGCCTTCAGCCCTCGGCCTGCCTTCTACCCTACTGCTAGCCTCCAGCTAGCCTTCAGCCCTCGGCCTGCCAGAGACTCGGTGGGAGGCTCCGGGATGTGCTGACCCCCGCCGTGTGGCCAGCGTCATGTCTGCAGCGTCATGTCCGCCAAAACTCAAAATAATGACAAACTGAACATTTTTGCTGTGAATTTGGCCATTTTAACATGGGAGTCTATGGGAAATTACTCACTTTTGGAGCCAGCCCCCAGCAGTTGCGGCGTGAATTAGAAGTTTTGAAACTTCCGCATGGGCTTTAAGTTTGAGGCCCGCAGGTTGCCGCTTGGTGGAAACACACTGCCTTTGTATGACTATAGAGATTTGTTGTAAGAGATTGTTTCTGCTCACTGCCTACACATGCTGGATAGTGTTTATGCTGTCTTCGCCAAGAAAAGTGCCATTGCGGGCTGTGTCCTTTAGCTAGACACCTAGCTAACATAAGAGCAATTTCAACAATTCAGCCTCCAAGGATCAGACTTAGATGTGTAGACAGGCTTTATTGTAAAAGTCACTTTTCTTTTTCGTAAAGGGATGGTGCTGTTTAGTGGTGTTTCACTGCAAGGGTTTACTGGATTATGCTGTGGGGTGG
The DNA here is from genome assembly GCF_900634625.1 of Parambassis ranga. Taxonomy (NCBI): domain Eukaryota; kingdom Metazoa; phylum Chordata; class Actinopteri; family Ambassidae; genus Parambassis; species Parambassis ranga. The sequence goes on along the minus strand of NC_041034.1, from coordinate 600,549 downwards.
TTAACTGCTCAGGCCAATTCAAACTAAAGAAAGAAATCACCATTTCCTGGTCCTGACTTCCTGTTAAAAAATTCAATTTAAATTAAACTTGAAACCTTTATTAGTCCTGCAATGGGGAAATTGCTCAAGGCAGCCCAGCAAAGAGCGCCATACACCAGTCAGTACACTGGAGGCTATGCAGGTAAAGTGCCTTGCCCAAGGACACACGACAGTGACTAGAGGGGGGTGGGATCGAACCACCATTTATATATATATGTTCTTTGTGAACAGTATTTTCTGCTGATCTTTATAAATAATAAACTGTACATTTTCATAATGCCCACTGGTAAATAGTTAGAAATGTTCAAACTGTGTCTTTGTAAATATTGTACATAACAGAACAATAAATGATTTACTGTGTCACTGAGAAGTTGTTCAAACGTTTACTTCAATTATAAATAGGTGAAAACACATAATGTAACAAGGTTAGAAGAGTTTAACACAAAGACAAGAACGATTTAATACACAATTTAATAAGTAACATTTAAATAACACAGAACATCAAAATCACTGATGTCCACATCCTCTGTATGAGCTGAGGTCTGTCCGCTCTTTCTCTCCCTCTCTCTCCCTCTCCCTCCCCCCCCCCCCTCTCTCCCTCTCTTCCCCCCCCCTCCCCACCCTCTCTCCTCTCCCTCCCTCTCTCTCTCCCTCTCTCCCTCTCTCTCTCCCTCTCCCCCTCTCTCTCTCTCTCTCCCCCTCTCTCCCTCTCCCTCCCTCTCTCTCTCCCTCTCCCCCTCCCTCTCTCTCTCTCCCTCTCCCTCCCTCTCTCTCTCCCTCTCCCCCTCTCTCCCTCTCTCTCCCTCTCTCTCCAGCCTCATCTCCTCCGTTATCAATTGTCAGATTTCTTCTGTTTCTCTCTGCTCCTCCTACAACAAAATGCCAACAGGCAGAATGACCGTTTGATATAATAACGATAATATTGCTCCTCACGTGAACTATACTTTATACTATACTACAGTAAACAGTCCAGAAACAACATTCAATCAAAGCGTTTACTTCACAGCGCCTCGTATCAACAGGACGTCATGATTTTAAATATAAAACTCATTTTTTTAATGCCGCTGTCACTAGCATTTTAAAAATCCCTCGACCTGGTTACTGGACCACCCTGCTATACCACTGAGCCACTGCTGCCCACAAACATTATTAAAAAATAAAAAAAAAATAAATTACAATCCTAACTTCAATTTCAAGCCCTTGTTACACTAAATGAGTTTAAGGCTTTGGTGAAATCCTTCATGTCTACCTCATGTGTGTGCGCATGTTTTGTAAATGTAAGATTTGTATTTTCATTTCATATAAACTGAAACTACCCACAACATTCTACTGAATCAAACCACAGTCATACTAACAAAAATAATTTATTTTCAGCAGCAAAAATTACAGCAAAGATCAAAGGCTGGCGCTCACACTCCGGCCGTTGTTGTTGAGAGAGTGCAGCTCTGAAATGTATTTGTTTACGGCGGTGGACAATAAAGGTGTTTCAAACTGAAAAGCAAAGAGGATGGTGAACACAGTCCCAAAGATGGACACAGCAGCAAGTCTTAGGGAGCTCGGTGGAAACAAAGCTGCCTGATGTGTGAAGAAAAAGTCGCTGTGAGTACTGGACTGAACACGGAGAACAGAAGGATCAGAGAGACCAGAGGAGACACGAGGCACACAGCTACAGAGGAGGCTGACATGTCAGCACAGTCAACAAGATGCTGATGCAGCAGTTGAAGTAAATTTTGTGATGGTGAGTTAATCACCATTCATGGACATAGATCAGGACAGGGACAGCGGGGACATGTCCACATGAATATCCAGTGACCCCTTTGTACCTGCTAATGATAGTAAGGAAAATTACAACTTCAAAGAGCTAAAGAGGGGATTACTCAAAATCAGCCCAAGGCGTAGGCCACTTTTCTGTGTTTCCTAAAGAGGGTGAGAGAGCCGGGCCCCCCTTAAACAAAGACCCTCTTCAGTGGAGGACAATGCCCGGAGTGGCCCTGGGTCATTTTGAGTTTGACACCGCTGGTTTAAGGAATCCACAGCAGAGATGGTGCATGAGAACAGGTCTGATGGTCTGATCTCTGAAGCCATAGATCAGAGAGCACAGACATCTGGGAAACAGGGAAACACATACATACAAAAACGCATAAAAGCGCACAAACAATATCCTTGTTAAAATTCCTGAAAGCGCCATGAACAGTGAGGTGAACATAGTTGTAGACAGAATGAGGCAGAGCTGCACCAGATGCAGCAGCAGAGTGTTACGAGCTTTTCTGGCAGAAGCTTTGTCTGTGGAGGCCGACCTGGCTGCAATGATTACACTAAAGTAGGAAAAAGAAATTGCAACACCAGCTGATACAAACAGGACACAAATGAAGGCACTGTCATAATCATTAGACCGAGGTCCAAGAACCATGGAAACATCAGAGCAGAACTCCTTCATCTGCAGACTCTCAAGGTCTTTAAAAGGAAAGTCTAACATCAGCAGGACACGAGTGAGAATATTCAGAGAACCCAAGGCCCAGATTACAACGATGGCCACACCTGTGTTCCTGATGGTGATGATGGTAGTGTGTCTCAGTGGGTAACACACAGCTACATATCTCTCCAAAGACATCACCAACAGTGTTAGAGGAGAGATTTTAGTGGTGAGATTGACGAGAAAATTAAGGAAACCACAGACAGGATACGTCAGAAATAACCTACTCGCAGAAATCAAGTACAGTAAATGACTGAGAGCCATCTGAACAGTGTCTGCAAACAGAAGGTTATACAAGAGAACATAACGAGAGGTCTCACAAAACACTGGCTTACTCCTCAGTGTGAACAACATGGTCACATTAATGAAGAAGAACACACACCATGGCAGCGTTGTCACAACAGATCCAGTCACTCTCTCCAGTAACTGGACCTGTTGTCCGTCCGTGATGTTAGTCTGAGATCCAGATGTGTCTGACATGAGAAAATCTAAGTCATGACGGTGTCAGTGGAAGACTAAAGCACAATGATGCAGTCAGAACTCCTACAGCAGTTTAGATAAACATCAACAAGAAGTCATGAAAACACAGAGTCCCTGAGCAGACAGCCGGCTGGTCCATGTGGCAGAGCTGCTCTGCAGGGTTAGATTAACCTTGCATGAGTTATGAAGTCTCTCTTCACTGTTCATTCACGTGACACACCACATGTTCACATGGTTACTGGGCCAATGGTGAATGATGTCACCTCTGTCCTTCTATTATCTAATATGGTGAGTGGTTCCTTGTTACTGTGGCTGTATGACATGATTAACTCTATGACATTAAAACAGCCTTTTCCTTTGGACCTACAGTGTATCCCACACATCTGTGTTGTCCATAACAGCAACACTGAACAGTTTCAGAAACATTCAGACCAGCCCTTCTAATCCAAGATCCAGGCCTCGTTCAAAATGACTTCAGTCACCTTTCATACCCATTGTGATGAACTGCAGCAGGTCGTCTTGACCACGTCTACATGACTATCCAATCAAATCCAATCCATCTTTATTTATAGAGCACCTTTTAAAAGACAACAGGGTCAGCCAAAGTGCTGTACACAGCCTACCAAGCATAGAATAATTGACTAATAAAATAGAATAAAATGAAATAAAATAAATATAAGTTTGATAAAACATAGGAATATACAACCATACAATAAAAGCACCAGTCAGGGGTAAGAACAATAAAACAAGTAAAAGTCAACAACTCAAACAGAGTTAAAAGCCAGAGTAAAAAGATATGTTTTAAGTGATGACTTAAAAACCATAAAGGAATCCGTCTGTCTAAGGTGCAAAGGCAGTTTGTTCCACAGTTTCGGACCTGCGACAGAGAAGGAACGGTCCCCCCTGCGTTTTCTCTGTGTTTTTGGGACGACCAGGAGAGACTGGTCAGCTGACCTTAGAGAGCGAGCAGGGCAGTGGGGCTGGAGCATGTCTGACATGTACTGAGGGGCAAGACCATGAAGGGATTTAAAAACAAATAAGAGAATTTTAAAATCAATGCGAAAAGGAATCGGGAGCCAGTGCAATGACTTTAAAATCGGAGTAATGTGCTCACGTTTCTTAGCCCCAGTTAAAAGCCGTGCAGCAGCATTCTGTACAAGCTGCAGTCGTGCAAGTGAAGCCTGGCTGAGCCCATAATAAAGTGCGTTGCAGTAATCTAACCGATTCGTAATAAAAGCATGAATTAAAATCTCAAAGTGATGCCGAGAAAGGAACGGTTTGGCTTTGGCCAGTTGCCTCAATTGAAAAAAGCTCGCTTTGACAGCTGCACTGACCTGAGCATCAAGTTTCAGGTTGGAATCCAATTTTACACCCAGATTTGTCACTGTGGACTTTTGATATTGTGTCAGGACACCCAAATCTATATCAGCAGCAGAGGCATCACTGGGCCCAAACAGTATGACCTCTGTCTTAGTGTTGTTAAAATGAAGCAGATTTGCTGACAGCCAGGATTTAATTTCCTCAACACAGTCTAAGAGTTTTTGAACAGAATGAGTTTGGTTTTGTTTTAAGGGCATGTAGATTTGAGAATCGTCCGCATAAAAATGGAAAGAGACACCATGTTTACGGAGAATGGACCCGAGAGGAAGGAGGTATAGGGAGAAGAGGAGTGGGGCCAGAATAGAGCCTTGGGCCACTCCACAGGTGAGAGGGGCAGCAGAGGACTCAGCAGACCCCACACGGACATTAAAACTTCTCCCTGTCAGGTATGACCTAAACCACTGTAACGCACTGCCCTGGATTCCCACACAGTCTTTCAATCGAGACAGGAGGATGTCATGGTCCACTGTGTCGAAGGCCGCAGTGAGGTCGAGCAGGACCAGGATGACACAGTGGCCAGAGTCTGTGGCTAAAAGAACATCATTAAAAACCTTCAGTAGTGCAGTTACTGTGCTGTGCTGAGTTTTAAAACCTGACTGGAACACCTCAAAGATTTTTTGTTCATCTAAAAACCCATTCAACTGACTAAAAACAACTTTTTCTAAAATCTTTGAGATAAAAGGGAGTTTTGAAATCGGCCTAAAATTTGAGAGGACAGAAAAGTCCAGACCAGGCTTCTTGATTAAAGGCTGCACCACGGCATGCTTAAAACCATCAGGGACCGTACCATTTATCAGACTGCTGTTTATAATATTGAGCACATCTGGAGCTACTGTTGGAAAAACCTCTTTAAAGAGACGGGGTGGAAGGAGATCCTTAGGGGAACCAGAGGGCTTCATATGACCAACAATGTTCTTTAACAGAGGCAGACCAACAGGCTCAAATTGGTCTAATACAGCAGGGTGCGTGATCGGGTTTGATGGGTTAGATAAAGGGGGGTGTATGAGGGCTCTGGTGCTCTCAACCTTGCTAATAAAAAAGTGCAAAAATGCCTCACATAATTCATCAGAAGCTTCCAAGCAGGCTGTTTTGGGAGCATTAATAACATTGTTGATGGTTTTAAACAGAACACGGGGATTATTACAGTTGGAAGCAATAATGTCAGAGAAATATTTAGTTCTTTCAGTTTTTACAGTTTTCTGATAGTTGCGCCAGCTGTCTTTTAAAATTTGAAAAGACACCTGTAACCTGTCCTTTTTCCACTTTCTCTCCGCTTTTCTACATTCACGCCTGGCTGCGCGTGTGACGTCATTCAGCCAGGGCTCAGGACTAGGTTTTGCATGCCTAGTTTTCACCGGAGCCACAGAGTCTAAAATAGACAGGCATTTAGAATTAAAACAAGAAAAGAGTGCCTCTACGTCTGCGGTACAAGGATCAGCAGCGGAGGTTTGACTGAAAGAAGCGGTGAATTGAGAAGCAGTGGAGGATGTAACGACCCGGTGGCGCTGCGCAGGAGCGCACGGCTTTTTGACCACAGGACATGGGAGCAGAAAGTCAAAGACCACAGGCATATGATCTGAAAACGATGCATCGTACATCTCTAAGTTTGTGACAGAAAAACCATGAGTCAGCACTAAGTCCAGAGTGTGTCCATGCTCTTGAGTGGGACCAACGACACGCTGTACAAGATTAAAAGAGTCAATGATATTTAAAAAGTCTTTGGCCAGTGGTTTGTCCGGACAGCAGACATGAATATTAAAATCACCAAGAATTAAAACACAGTCGTAATTTGGCATAATTTCAGCCAAGACATCAGAGAAATCTCCCAAGAAGTCTTTGCTGTATTTTGGTGGTCTGTAAATAACAGCGCATATCACTGGGAGAGACGGGCCCAGCTCAAACACATCGACTTCAAAGCTGGAGTAAGACGATGTCGGAGTGAGTTGTTTACAGATATATTTATCTTTGTAAACAGTCGCTATGCCGCCCCCGCGGCCAGTTGTCCGAGGGGAGTTGAAGAATGTGCAGTCGGACGGTAAAAGTTCGCAGAGAGCGCTCGACTCACCGACAGACATCCAGGTCTCCGTGATGCAGAGGAAGTCCAGCTTTTTTGTAGTAAAGAAATCCTTTAAAATGAAAGTCTTGTTGGCTAGCGATCTAGCATTCACGAGGGCCACCCTGACAGCGGCAGGCTCCAGTGCTGCTACTGCCGGTGGAGCACGAGGAAGAGGCCGCAGGTTGTGGAGGTTCACCCCGCGCCGGACCAGGCGACAGGGAATACGGCGATTCACTGGCCCTCCATCCAAGCCGACCACAGGGAAGAGGCTAGATTTGATCGGGTCTCGGGAGCGCCAGGGCACAAAACGGCGATCTGACGGTGGAATCATCACGATATTCTCCGCACGAGAGAGTGACAGGCTGGCCTTCAGCTTCACCATCCTTCCGCTGCGTTTTCCACGGCGTCCACGTCTCCTACGTACAGGTGGAGCCGGCGTGCGGCACAGGTAAGCTGGTATGCCAGAGAGCAATGGAGGGCAGGTTTTCTGTCCATCCTGACGAAATTCAGCAAAGTTTTCAACAAATGATCGCAGATTTAGAAGCGTTTGTCGATCATAGACGTACAGTGAGTCAACATTTAGAGTGACAAAAGATAAAAACAGCATAAAAACAATCAAAGCTCGGAGAGACAGACAGCCGGCTACACACACTGGCGCCATCTTGGCCACAAACCTTCAAATGGCGGACTTCCTGTTGACTAGAGCCTCTGAATTGCTGCCATGTGGTTGGCTGTGAAAAGTTATCTCAAACATGGAATGATCTTAAGAGATCAACAGTTTATGTATCAGGACCTAAACAAGTTTGCTCTGTTTACTGGAAGTTGGTACATTTTAACATGTCTGTGGGGATGGACTGTTTTAAAGTTAGACTTAAGTGGGCGCTTGAAGAACTGCAGTTTAAGGAACATCCATGAACATAAGCCAGTTTGGGCCATCATGTGTTGTCACAATAGGCTCTTGTGCTGTTAACATTGTTCTCATGGTACAAGGTGGTTCCAAGCAAATGATGAATAAAATCATTTTTGTAGTTCTTCTCTCAGACTACTGAAATAAATATGAAATTATATATTCATATTTAAAATTTAAAATATCTGAATTTTACTCTTCTTCAGTTAGCATCAAATGAATGAAAGGTGAGTGTCCATCACTGAAGGTCTGTATGCTGTAACATGATGCTGCAACCCCCATGTTTTTCAGTTGGTGTGGTGTTTTCAGGCTTGAAAGCTTCCCCCTTCTTCCTGATAGTACCGTATGTTCCTTATGGCTCGTTACCACCAAGCAGTACAGTACAGTACGGTTCAGTTCGGTACGCAATTATTTGTGTTTCCATGGTAAGAAATTCTTACCATGTACCAAAATAAGCGTACTGAACTGTACTGATTACGGGCACCCTTCTGTTGGGGTACCAGTTTGTGGCATGGTATATAGACACGCCCACTGCTGTTGATGATTGGACGAGAACTGTCATCACTGTGTTCGTTAGATAACATCCACAAGAGTGTTTTTTAACCAGTGTGCCGATCACCAGGTGTGCAGTGAGAAATTATCCAATTTCACTTACTTGGTCTGATAATTATTATTTATTTACGGTAAATAATGTCTTAGTTCGTCTGCCAGTAACGTATAGTGGCGGTCATTTTGTTGGTCCAGCAGCGCAGGCACCAACTCAGTGCATTCAGAGTTATAGTCGCCTCAGGTATAACAGGTGTCATAGGGCTGATAAAATCCTAACTTTTAGGACAGCTATGCTGCTCTAGGCCTACACTGTCAGGGGCACAAACATGATCCACTGAGCAGTTTCCCTCTGACCTCTGACCTCTCCTCTACTCTCATTAGTCTGGCTCCTACTGGTAATATCGTCTCATAATCTGTGTTCACTGTCTTCGTCATAGTCTCTCTCTCTCTCTCTCTCTCTCTCTCTCTCTCTCTCTCTCTCAGGTCATCCTGACCCTCAGTCCGGCCCCTGATCTCTCCTCTGCTCATGGACTTCATCAGCCCCTGCTGCTCATCTTTGCTTTGATTACTATCAAATTACTATTCCTACTTATGGACTGATGATATATATAGATATCATTAGAATATAATCACTGTTTCATCTGCTGCATGTTTGCTCCTCTCTCTCTGTCCTTCATCCTCTCTGTCCTGTCTCCCTCTTCTTCTCCTCCTCTACCCGGCCGGGTATAAGCCGAGTCCAGTTTAAGGTTTCCTCCTGTTAACAGGAGTTTTTCCTGACACTGTCTGCTTGCTCTGGGTTCAGGCTCTGGGTTTACTTCCCCCTTCTGCTTAGTTTGTAAAATGTTTAGCTATTATTCAGCCTCCAGCAATAGTGATGAGTGTTAATATGTAGTTTATTTATGGTCAACTCTACATATCGTGCCAACACAATTCATTCACAAAATGATGGACCTGACCTGTCAGTTGTTGCTGCTTGTCACTACAGACAAATACTGCAATTAAGACCTGATCAACCCCTCTCAGCCAATGGTTGCTACACTTTAGGGTTTAGTAAACAGCAGATATGTTGCATAAGAACAGGTCTGATGGTCTGATCTCTGATAACATAGATCAGAGAGCACCGACATCTGGGAAACAGAGAAAAGCATACATAGAAAAATGTATAAAGGCGCAAAATCGTATTCCTTGGTAAAATTCCTCTCAACATCACAAGCATTGGACTGAAGATAGTTGAAGACAGAATGAGGCAGAGCTGCACCAGATGCAGCAGCAGAGTGTTACGAGCTTTTCCGGCAGAAGCTTTGTCTGTGGAGGCCGACCTGGCTGCAATGATTACACTAAAGTAGGAAAAATACACTATAAAACCAGCTGATACAAACAGGACACAAATGAAGGCTCTGGAATAATTAGAAGACTGAGGCCCAAGAACAATGGCTAAATCAGAGCAGAAGACCCGAGTGAGAACATTCAGAGAACTGAAGGCCCAGATTACAATGATGGCCACCCCTGTGTTCCTGATGGTGATGATGGTAGTGTGTCTCAGTGGGTAACACACAGCTACACATCTCTCCAAAGACATCACCAACAGTGTGAGAGGAGAGATGGTAGTGGTGAGACTGGCGAGCAAAGAGCTGCCTGGTTCCACTCACAGCTTGGTTCCATGTGGCAGAGCTGCTCTGCAGGGTTAGATTAACCTTGACGAGTTATGAAGTCTCTCTTCACAGTTGATTCCTGTGACACACTCTTTCCTTCTATTATCTTAATATGGTGAGTTGTACTGTAATGACTTGATTTACTTTAAACTCACAACAAAAAATAATTCATTGTCACAATTGTCATAATTCATTGTCAGTGCATTGTTATTCTGACACCGTCATGTCCACTCATGATAATTGATCATTGATCCACATATAATTAACGAGAACCACTGGTCAAATTATATGCTGAATAAAATCAAATTCATCCCGACACGCTACCTGACGGTCAAAAAACTGTGTGCTTCCTCCGGCCAACAACCCTGAAGTGATTACTTCCTGCTCACCTTATACCTCCTCAACACCACATGCTCCACCTTCTGGTCACACATGAAATTGACACATTTCAATCCAGACAGGTCAACCACAGTGGCTCTAACAGGTTCCTTGTTGTTACTGTGGCTGTATCACATTAAAACAGCCTGTCAACTCACACTCCCATTAAAACACAGATATCTGTCAGCTATAAACCCATCACAGAACCTAGTCAGACAGAAACACACAGACCAGCCCAACACTCCATGTTCAGAGTGTCTTTAGTCACCTTTATACTCACTGTGTCCTATGCTGTATGTCTTGGTTGTATAGAGCACATAGAGATATTTAGGTGTTGATGTTAAAATACAATGAGGTATACACGTTTTATTCTGTTGAAATATTTTCTGTTTAAATGAAGTATTATTTTTCGTATTTGAGCTCTTATTTTTTTCCTTTCTTTACTTCTTCCATTGTTCTGCTGTTGTGTGTGACTTCTACAGCATGGCATCTTTTATTAACAGACGTTATGGATGGCATGTTTGATCACAGAGTAAGTTGTGCTTACTTAAGCTGTGCGTATATGGATAAAAAGTATGATGGTGAGCTTATATTGGCACAGGACTATGTTCAAAGTTAGGATGATTTATTTAGGATTAGATAGAATGACATAGTTTTAACCTTTATAATGATGTTACTGTAGTTACTCATCATCTTCTGGATTTCATGTAACTGACCCGCAGATCTTTGAAAGCGGTCTGTCTGAGCTCCAGTGTCGGCTCTGTTCGGCCCCCAGTCCCAGCCTTTCAAAGACTGAACAGACACAGCAGGCATCAGAACTGACCGTTCTAAAACATGTTGAAGTGAATAAAGTTTTCTCTTTGCACTTTTTCTCTGGCTGAACTTCGGCAGAGGTGAACATCATCCCACAGGACAGTTGTTCATGTCAACATCACCGACAGCATTAATGGGACTGTAAGTTTGAATATTTAATGACTCTAAATGAGTCGTCAGGAGACCAGGTCAGAAGGGAAGGATTCCTCTCTGTGCCCTCAGCACCTAAAAAACATTGTGTAAATGATGGGCAGAAATGTGTCTTCTGAGGTCACCGTGACATTTGATCTTTGATAAACTCGTAACTGGTCATCGTTGAATGTTTGTTTTTTTTTTGTTGTTTAACCCACATGGAGATCACTTCTAAAGCTAAAGTACATTTGGAGTTTAAATGCTTTTTAACAGTGCAAACATGAACTTTTAAAGATCTACTAATATCTCTAAAATACACATTTCAGTCTCATGCAGTGAGTCTCTGCTAGAGCCCCAGTTTAGGCTTCAAAGAGCTTTACCTCTGTGAAAGAGTTTGATGTGAGAAAGATTTACAGAATATACAGTGTCATAGTTATGATTTCAGACATTTATGCTCAAAGAAAGTTTCCATCATTTACCGTACTTTGGACTTTGTGTCTGCAGTACTTTGTCTCCCCAGAGACATACAGCAACCCTTTCCCACCAAGATTACCAGTAATCACAGGAGCCATTAATTATCTCAGTATTTACTGAAAACATTCATCACCATTGATGAGGGTTTGAATATTAAATGTGTCTAAATGAGGTATCAGGGGACTCTGAGACACCACGGAGTGTTGCATCACACTAACAACAATATTTCAACATTAACAATAACATGCAGCAAAGTTAGAACTCTTCTCTTTAGACTTTTAGTTTTCAGCAGGTGTAACTAAGAAATCTGTCAAAACTATGGTTTGTTTCCACTTACACCAGGTTACAACTGACTTCAATGTCTGTTCAGTCTCATACTGGGGATGTAGAGAAGACTGTGAGGACTTATCAGAGTTCATTCCACATAGGAACAACGTTGTTTAATATGCCGTTTGTCAGGGATGGTTGATGTGACTCACTGTGGTAAGAGCATCAAACGTCCACATGACTATTTGACGTAAACGACCTTGACTGTACTTTTGACCAAGCACACTAACTAATGGAAATGGGGATCGTAAAAGATTCCATCCATAGATACACTGCCACACCATTACACAACAAGCAATAAAATCACCTCTGACCCTACTCATCCTGCACACCTGTTCATACTCATGCCCTCTGGGAGGCGCTACAGATCCTTGCCCATTAAACCACTAAGTTTTAAAAACAGCTTCTCCCTCACTGCCATAAGAACACTAAACCAAGTCATTATTAACTGAGGAATTTGTCTGACCTGTATTTGTTTGTTGTATGTGACATGGATGATGTGAGCTGTGCCATGCTGTACAAAACTTAACAAATCAATGAAGTTGGTTTGTTCCATCACACTCATACACACACACACACACACACACAGGACATCACAAGGAATCAGAGATACGAAGGCTCTAGCATGCGACCTAATGTGTTGAAGAAAACAAAGTCTAAATCTCAATCACTATTAATATTAAATAAAGGTGTATATCATTTTAATCATTTTTAATACACGTTGGCAGATGAGTGTGGAGCAACAGCCAGAAAACACAGAGAGAGAAAGTAAACAGGGAAATGAAGAACGCTGTATTAACTCTTCAGTGTGGATTTCTGACATGCAGACTTATTTCTATTATTTCTATGACTGCTATGAGCACATTTTTTAAATGTGTTCATTACATATGGTCCAAATTGATTTTAGGATGATATGTGATCATTTTAGTCCGTTCATATTTCCTGTAATGGAGGTCAATATTCGGACCTCAGTATGTCTGGAACTCTACGGCCCTCTAGGCCCGTCAGATAAACAGAGTGGATGTAGCACATGTAGTGCAGGTCCCTTAAACAGGCAGGTTATCCTGTTCAGATTTACTATATATGTGACCATCAGATTGTTTTGTTTTTCCTGCTGGATATTTTTTTAATTTTCAAAATGTTTATTTATGCACTGGTCCTATTTAAAAAACACATAATGTACATGTGAGTGGGGTCAAGCTTTCTTTTATTTGTGCATTGTTGGAATGTGCTAAATAAACATGCTCATATTTGTATGAAGTTATAAGTTAATATTAAGTTGTGCAATGCCCTTTAGTGAGGTCAGCACACAGTCACAGCCATAAAGGCAGTGGTACTAATAATTGCCATAATGATATTTTGCAGTGTTTCGGTTTTCGGCCTTGGTTTCCTCATTTTCGATTTTCGGTTTCGGTCAAGTATTTTCATGTTTAATAATAAATATAATATATAGGCCTTTATACTGATATATATCTAAATCTGGGTTTTTTATACATTATGTTTGTGATTAAAAGTACATTTTATAGGTTTTCAATCACATAAACCCCATGTATGGGAAATGATCAGTGCAGCTGTTTGTTAATAGCACAAAGACCATCTAAGGATTTATTATAAATACTGTTAAACATCAAACAGGTGATGTGTGTGTAATGTGCATGTAGAGGACCTGTGATGAGGCCGAACACCTCCATAAAACATCAATAATCACCACATCATGAGGGGGCACATGCTCTTTTTTATAGTAAATATGTTCTTTAATTACAACTCAACAAAGGTGTTTGGATATTTATTATATGTTTCAGTTTCATATTTCAATTTATCTTTGATTTCTATTTGTACTTATCAGAGTGAATGTGCTAAATAAATATGTTCATAATTCTGTAATGGTTTATTCTTTAATTTATATGATTAAATGAATAAGTTAATATTAAGTTGTGCATTTGCAATGCCCTTTAGTGATGCATCTCTAGTATTTTGTGTTTGTGTTGAAGTTGTGTTGTGAACTAGCTCAAGTTAATATATGTAGTGTGTTAATCTAAAGAAGGAAGCCACCTGATGACAGGAACATGTGACTGATTCGCCAAAACCAACCACAGCTGCTATCACTGTTATATGAACCTCTGTACATAGAACTGCACATTTTGCTTATTATTTTATTTTTCCTATTGCTTATTACTATTTTTATGTATTCTTATGCCTAAGTCTACTGTTTCTTTTTTATCTTAATTTAGTTGTGTATAAAGTCATATGAAGGGAACTCGCAAAGTAACAATGTCATTGCTCAGTGTAACTGTAAAGTGCATTGGACAGTAAACTTCTTGAATCTTGAATCTTATGACACAATATGTAATTTTCTCAAATGAGTCAAAAACACCTACCTGGGATGCCGTCTACGTCTCCCTCGAGGTGGACAGCCAACACATTCTCCTGGTGCCTTCAAGGTCCAAGTTAGGCTGGGTTCTTCTCCCAGAGGCTGAGCTGTGTGCGGTCCTGGTGTTACACCACATCCAGGCTCCGAGGGACAGGTGACCTGTGACATATGTGACACTGTGTAAAACAGCTGCCAAACAATTATACAATCACAAAATGAACGCATACGACAGACGCATGTTACCGCTTCTGTTAGTGAGCCTGCTCCACAGTAGGTGTTGTTTCCATCCACTGAGACCATGCATTTGTCTGATGCTTGTTGATGACCACTGGCTGTAATAATTCAATACATGCTGAAAACGATGATATGTGACAGCAAGGACACATTTCCAGGCCTACTGTTGTTTGTAGGTCCAACATGCTAACACCTGCACTCATTAGAAACAATAGCAACCATTAGCTGGCTAGCCTTCAGAGCTAACGTTACCTGCTGCAAACTACAACATCAATGTTAATATCTGTGATATCGTTATAGTACTTCACCGTGCACACATCATGTCTAAGTACCTCCGTTAGCTAGCTTACAAGTAGTGCTAGGAAACACTTGATGCTAAACAGACAACTCATGCTAGCTCATAGTCTTACTGACGTTTTTTTCCTTTTCCCGCTGCCCGCCATTTTTTAAAGCGCATCTTTTAAACGACAGGTTCGCGACAGTCTCGGCCCCACCGGCCATCGCTGCGTCGGCTAAAAGTACCGTGGAATCCTCCGGGCGCACGGCTCCTCCGCCAAACTGCGTATTTAGAGTTTTATTAGCGAACTAATCACCGTCAAAGTGACGTTAATTACGGCCGTTATGGCGGCAGGTGCACTTCCGGTCACTCAAACAGAGGGCGGCGTTTAACCCGCTGCATCCCGGATGATCACAGACAGGAAGACGGACTGAGGGAGTGGCTGCAGATATAAGAGGATTTATATGATTCTATTTTCATGTTTTACAGTTACAAACAAAATAAACAGCGATTATAATAAAGCCTCTGCACCACTCGCTGCTCGGGCCCTAATTAAAAAGTATGTTTTATATTTTAATAATATATACTGATCTGGGATGTTTTTATACATTATGTTTGTGATTAAAAGTATATTTTATAGGTTTTCAATCACATAAACACCATGTATGGGAAACGTACGGCACACAAAGACCATCTGAGGATTAATTATAAATACTGTTAAACTTCAAACAGGTGATGTGTGTGTAATGTGCATGTAGAGGACCTGTGATGAGGCCGAACACCTCCATAAAACATCCATAATCACCACATCATGAGGCGGCACATGCTCTTTTCTATAGTAAATATGTTCTTTAATTACAACTCAACAAAGGTGTTTAGATATTTATTATATGTTTCAATTTATCTTTGGTTTCTATTTGTCTGCAACAAAAAATAAATAAAGTGATTCTGATTCTGATGTATTTTAAAGAGTCTTTACTGACTCAGCTCAGCTGTGTTTTACATCGCTTTTAGGACTTCGTGGTGATGATAAAGACGGCCACTGCGGGGCGCAATGGTCTCCTCCACAGCTGGTTCCTGCTTTTATTTTGAAAGTGAAATCAGGAAGTGAGGGTTTCATTGTTTGAGCCGCTCCGCTTTGACGCTCCTGGTCCTGGTGCTGCTCGCTGGGCCTCCTCCGGCCGTCGCCATGGTGCAGATGATGGAGTCTCAGTGCGAGTACTTCATGTATTTCCCGGCGGTGCCCATCACGGATCTGTCGGACCCGGCCCGCTACCGCACGCTGCCCCGCCGCAGCCACCTCTACCTGGGAGAGACCGTCCGCTTCCTGCTGGTGCTCCGCTGCAGGGACGGTGGGGCGACGCCGACCGAACAGGGGCCCGGTAAGAACCGCGCCCCCTCCCCTCCATCCTCTGGGCTGGGGGTCAGGTTTTTGTTTGCAGAAACACACACGTTCACCGTGTGTGTGTGTGTGTGTGTGTGTGTGTGTGTGTGTGTGTGTGACGTCACGCAGCCAGTGAACGGACGATGTTTGAACGTGGAGGGAAACATCAGCTGGATCCGTACAAACACTTGAACCAGCCTCATGCTTTATTAATGCAGGAACTGAATATTTAGTGGAGGATTTTGTATGTGAGGAGGTCTGTGGACTCCACAGCAGCAGCAGCTGCCGTGTCTCAGTTTAATTTAATTTAACGTTAGAGTCAATAATAAAACTAGAGGATGGCAGCAGACATGCAGCCGTGTGTGTGACAGGACAGAACAAATGTCTGCCCCTCTTCCAGTAGGGGGTGCTGATGGCAGCGCAGCCAGTTTTGGGACCGAGTCGGCCAGCAGCCAGGCGTGGAGGGAGCTGGCCGGCTCCCTGTGCGCCGTGGCCAGCGTGAGTCCCGGTGAGAGCGGTCGGCATCGAGGAAACCACCACCAGCATCACCATGACTACCAGAGCAGCGGGGACGAGGCCAACGAGGACGGCGAGGAGGACTACATCGCAGCCGCAGAGGCAGCCATCGCGGCGCTCGGCAGCAGGGTGGACTCTCGGTGTCGGAGTTTCAGGGACTGCAAACCGCTGCTCATTTACAACTCATCTGGAACGGCGTCGAGGGAGTTCCGGAGGGCGCCCATCCAGGTACAGATACAGGTCCACTGGGAGATCCAGGTTAGGCTCATCCTGTGTGCGCTGCGTGACCTTCATGGCCTCCAGATGATCAAACCTTTCTTCGGTAATAACAACATTTAGCCTTCTAGCGCCACCATGTGGCTGGCCTGGTTGGTTCAGATGTCCCTGATGCCTCAAAAAGGCCCCTGGCTGACACCATGTGCAGGTCGAATGAGGACAAGTCTGTAAACACACCGCACTGAGCACGCTCAGCTGCCACCAGACCTGGCTCACTTTTGGAGCCGGCCTCAGGTGGACACTGGAGGAACTGCAGTTCTTCTGTGAGAGCAGAGTTGGTCACGTTCCTCTCAGGATGAGTCTCTCCGACTCCCTGCTCCGTCTAGCACCACCTTCAGGCCGCAGTGTTTAGTAGTGTTAGTAGTGTCCAACATTATCATGTTAACACACTGAACAGCAGTGAGAGCTGTGCTGCTCTCTCATGGTCAGTGTCAGAGCTCTGCTGAGACCTGTCCATGTTTCTTCATTGTCAGTCTCCTCTGGATGAACCGGTGGTTTTAACCGATGAAGTGATCTTCCCCCTCACTGTCTCACTGGACAAGCTCCCAGTTAGCACCCTGAAAGTCAAGGTGAGGACAAACACCTGTCTGTCTGTCTGTCTGTCTGCCTGTCTCTCTCTCTGTCTGTCTGTCTGTCTCTCTGCCTGTCTCTCTGTCTGTCTGTCTGTCTGTCTGTCTCTCTGTCTGTCTGTCTGTCTCTCTGTCTGTCTGTCTCTCTCTCTGTCTGTCTGTCTGTCTCTCTGTCTGTCTGCCTGTCTCTCTCTCTGTCTCTCTGCCTGTCTGTCTCTCTCTGTCTGTCTGTCTGTCTCTCTGTCTGTCTGTCTCTCTGTCTGTCTGCCTGTCTGTCTCTCTGTCTGTCTGCCTGTCTCTCTCTCTGTCTGTCTGCCTGCCTGTCTGTCTGTCTCTCTGTCTGTCTGCCTGTCTGTCTCTCTGTCTGTCTGCCTGTCTGTCTCTGCCTGTCTGTCTGTCTGCCTGTCTGTCTCTGCCTGTCTGTCTGTCTGCCTGTCTGTCTCTGCCTGTCTGTCTGTCTGCCTGTCTGTCTGCCTGTCTGTCTCTGTCTGTCTGTCTGTCTGCCTGTCTCTCTCTCTGTCTCTCTGTCTCTCTCTCTGTCTCTCTGTCTGCCTGTCTCTCTGCCTGTCTGTCTGTCTCTCTGCCTGTCTGTCTGTCTGCCTGTCTCTCTCTCTGCCTGTCTGTCTGCCTGTCATGTGATCCAGGTGTGTATCTCACCTCATCGTAGGTGATGGTCACAGTGTGGAAGCGGGAGGCAGAGAAAGTGGAGGTGCAGGAACTGGGTTACCTGAGCGTCCTGCAGCAGCGGGAGCCCACACACACCTTCAAACACGACCTAAATACCTTCAAGGCTCAGGGTACACACACACTCACACACGTGTTTGTCCCCTTTTCTGAGGACCTTCTCTGCTGTAGCTGCTGATTTTAACCATATTAAACTCAGGCCTGTGATTGGTCGTCCACAGTCAGCACCACCCTGACCGTCCTGCCGCCTCCGACCGTGCGCTGTAAGCAGATGACCGTGTCTGGGAGGCACCTTGCTGTCCTGAAAGGTAAGACGCCAGCTGTTGGGTCAGTGGATGCAGCGCAGAGGCCATGACTCATGACACCTTTTCCCTCCTCTCAGTGTTGAATGAGTCCTCTCAGGAGGAGCTGAGCATCCGCGACGTCCGGATCCTCCCGAACCTTAACGCCTCGTACCTTCCCATGATGCCTGACGGCTCCGTGCTGCTGGTGGACAACGTGTGGTACGTAGTGGTGGCTCATGGCTGCAGAGTCCGTTAAGCAGACGCCCCCTGGTGCTCACGCTGTGTGTGTTCGCTGTTTGTCCTTCAGCCACCAATCAGGCGAGGTCGGCATGGCGTCATTCTGCCGGGTGGACAGCCTGGCCTGCCATCTTCCCAGCATGCTCAGCGCTTTGGAGGAGCATGACTTCCTGTTCCAGCTGCACCTCAACGACATGCCGCAGGACGACTCCAACGAGGTGTGTGAGTGTGGTTAGCTCTGATGTAGACACACACTCTCACACACACACTCACACACACACTCACACACACACTCTCACACACACACTCACACACACACTCACACACACACTCACACACTCACACACAGAACCGTCATGGTTGAGTCTCTGAAACGTTCTCCCTGTAAATGGTCATCTTGTTCAGTTTGTGTCAGAACCATGTGTCCACATCAGCAGAACTTCATGTGCTGCACCCCCCATGGTGAAGGCTTCTTTGTTCTGCTTTGTTTAGGGACTGGAGGTTCCTCTGGTTGCGGTGCTGCAGTGGTCAACTCCCAAAATGCCTTTCACCAATTGTATCTACACGCACTACAGGTGGGGACGGCCCGCTGTCCGAGCTGAGCGGCGAGCCTTCATTCATCCTCCACCCTCTCCTCCTGCAGGTTACCCAGCATCCGTCTGGACCGGCCGCGCTTCGTCATGACGGCGAGCTGTCCGAGCACCGTCCGAGTCAAAGAGAACTTCAAGGTCAAATACGTCCTGCTCAACAACCTGCAGGACTTCCTGGCTGTGCGGCTCGTCTGGACTCCAGAGGGTCAGTGAACGCTTGGCCCGACGGCCTCAGCTTCCGTTTGGTGCTTACAGAGTGTGTGTGTCTCTGTGTGTGTGTGTCTGTGTGTGTGTGTGTCTGTGTGTGTGTGCAGGGCGGGGTCAGGGCGAGGATGCGGCGCTGGCGGCTGTGGTGTGTCACACTCCTCTCAGTAACCTCGGGCACTGTCGTAAAGGAAGCACTCTGTCCTTCAGCGTTGCCTTCCAGATTCTCAAACCGGGACTGTACGAGGTACGACCGCACGCGGCGAGCGACTGACCGCACGCGGCGAGCGACTGACCGCACGCGGCGAGCGACTGACCGCACGCGGCCGCTCATGACGCCACTCACCGCCTCTCCTCTTTTTCCAGCTGAGTCAGCACATGAAGTTGAAGCTCCAGTTCACGGCGTCGGTCTCCAACCCGCCGCCGGATGCTCGGCCTCTGTCACGTAAGAAGCACCGCCCAGTCTGTCACCGTTACCACGCCACCATCAGGCCAGGGGTTCACATGGGGCCCTCTCTAGGCTTTTTAAATACCGTGTGTTTGTTGCATTTTCATCATCTCGCAGGTAAGAACAGTCCGTCCAGCCCAGCGGTCCGGGACCTGCTGGACCGACACCAGGCCAGTCTGGGACGCTCTCAGTCCTTTTCCCATCAGCAGCCGTCTCGATCGCACATCATGAGGTAACACTCAGAGTGAGTGGGGATGAGATCACATCGTTTAGTGTGTAATCATATCTGTGTGTGTGTGTGTGTCAGGACGGGCAGCGCCATGGAGCGGCGGGCCATCACCCCTCCTGTCGGGTCTCCGGTCGGCCGGCCACTCTACCTGCCGCCTCAGGACAAAACACTGCTGTCACTAGACAAGATCGCCAAGAGGGAGTGCAAGGTGCTGGTGGTGGATCCGGTCAGCTAGGAGGAGAGGCTTTTATTCTGGAAGGTCGTCGCCCGGCCTGGAGGCTGCAGCAGAGACTTTCCATGGTCCATGTATTATTCTGTTCAGTCACAGTTTTACATTCCGACAGTGAGAAGTTATTTATTGTGAATGCACCGAGTGGAGGTGGAGGAGAAAGGTGGAGGAGAAATGTGACTGTCCAACCGTTCTCGGCTTTTATTTGTTGTTTTTAACACTGGACTTTTGTTTTGGTAACGCACTGTAAAGAGAGAAGCTGTGAAATCAAGTGTTAAATTATTGTTTCTGTATTATTTAAATGTAAAAAGTTTTATTTCAGTGTTATCTCCTCCAGCATCAGACGGAAACCGTGATATTTATTTTCATTCAAAACCTTCAGCTGGAATAAACGTCACATTTCAGGATATTTAAATAGTTTAAATGAAAAGATCTGGTAAAAATCGAGCCGCTGCCAGAACCAGGTCCGCCTGGTGCAGCTGCTCTTTGTTGGAGCGCAGCCGTCAGGTCAACACGTTCATGACCAGCTGGCTCAAAACGTCCCATTAGCTCCAGCCACTGTTAGCCTGCCAGCACACCGAACACAGCGTTCGCTCGTTTCGCAGGTTTCGTCACTTTCAGAGCCGCTGCTGTATTAACACCACGTCACTTGTCTTTATTTCTGTTTGTGCCTTCAGAAAAAACATCGGAATCAAAGCGTCTGCATGTCGGATCATTTTATTAAAGCTCTGGTTAAACGTCTCCTGTAACTGTTTGTCACTCACACAGTGATTCTTTATTTGTTTTAGAAGGACGTGCTGCGCTGTGAGCGCCACACAAAGACAGATGAATTGCTCCACAACGAGCTCCTGCCTGGTACCATCAGGTCTAGATGGCGACGCTGTTCTCGATGCGCCCCGGGCAGAGGTATGGGTAAGGCAGCTCCAGCCGGCTGTTACGCTCCGTGATGTCATCAGAGATGGCCTTGAGTTGAGCCTGCACCTCCTCCACCAGCTGGCGGTGGGCGTCGTCTCTGAAGATGGCTTCCTTGTAGTGACACAGAGGAACCTGCAGGGGGAGAAGCAGAAGTTTGAAGTGCGCATGTTGCAGAGCTACGTTCGATTTCTGTGTGGGTGGAGCCTCACAAACTCGACAGAGGGCTGCGACAGCATGGTCAGCGCCATCAGGACACGACAGGTGGAGTTCACGTCTGGCAGGAAAGACACGATGTCTTCCTCCGTCACAGCGCCCTTAACCTGTGGAGGAGGGCGCAACATGGAGGGCGGATAGTTCGGCACCCACAGCGCAAAGTCCAGCTGCAGGGGGACAGGATGGAAAACCTTCACTGAAGCCCGGTTATCACGGTTACTAGTTACAAAAGCAAACAAAGGTCAAAGGTCGGCGGCGTGACACTGACCTGGGAGAAGTTAACAGCGGAGTGCAGAGCTGAACAGGAGAAGATGACCATGGTGACAAACTTGGACAGTTCTGCTCTGGAAGTGAAGGTCTGAGGGAAGCCTGCACACAAACAGGACAACAGTGGGTCAGTCCCCACAGACCTCAGGTCCGGCTCTGGGTCTGTGGAGCTCAGGATCAGCACACACACACACACACACACACACACACACACACACACACCTGAGTCCTGTCTGAAGCCGTGTGTGTTGATGTCAGCGATCCATTGCTGAAGCTCGGAGTCATTCTGCACCTCCTGGTCTCCACGGTAATACAGATCCACCCAACCTAACACGAACCTGCACACACACACACACACACACACACACACACACACATCATGGAGATCAACATATCATGGGATCAGTGAGCCCCTGCCCGAGCACCCGGCTGAGTGTTGACCTGTGCAGTGTGTCCCAGATCCTCAGTGCGTCCTGAGCGTAGTAGCTCTGCGGCAGTCTGTCCACACCGCGGTCCTCCAGGTCGTCGGGGACGCACAGGGATCGGTAGTGAATCCTTGCTGATGCCCGGGAGAGAAGGCCGGGTACAGTCTTCAGTCCAGCACCCACTGCCTGACACCCACACGGGAACATGTGACAAGGCGGCTCTAGAAACCTGGAACCACTGAATTACAGGTTGTACCTTATCGAACACCCCGTCTGCAGCCAGCAGCGACGCTCGGGCCTGCAAGTTGATCTGCACCGACGTCTTGACATGTGACATCAGCAACTGTCGGCAAAAGCAGCCAATCAGAGAGGAGTAAGAGGGGAGAGGCCAGAGTGTGTCTGAGTGGACACACACTTTTAACCCTGTGTGGAAACCCAGCCAATCAGAATGTGGATTTTACCCAGCAACAGCTAGAACAAAGCTAACGTGGCTAACAGCTGGTTTCTTCTAGCCAAGGGAGACACTCAGGAGCACTCAGGCCTCCAGCAGGCTGCTGCTGGTGCTACATGTTGCCACATGAGGGCACCAGAGCTGCTGTGTGTGTTGTGTTTAGTAACACCGCTGCACCACTCTGTGTCTGTGTGTGTCTGTGTCTGTGTGTGTCTGTCTCTGTGTGTGTGTGTCTCTCTCTGTGTGTGTCTGTGTGTGTGTGTGTCTCTGTGTGTGTGTGTGTGTGTGTCTCTGTGTGTGTGTCTCTGTGTCTGTGTGTGTGCGTGTGTGTCTCTGTGTCTGTGTGTGTGTGTGTGTGTGTGCGTGTGTGTGCGTACCTGTGTGTGTCTGTGTGTCTCTCTCTGTGTCTCTGTCTGTGTGTGTGTCTGTGTGTCTCTCTCTGTGTCTCTGTCTGTGTGTGTCTCTGTGTGTGTCTCTGTGTGTGTCTGTGTGTCTCTGTGTGTGTGTCTGTGTGTGTCTCTGTGTGTGTCTGTGTGTGTCTCTCTGTGTGTGTCTGTGTGTGTCTGTGTGTCTCTCTGTGTGTCTCTGTGTGTGTGTCTGTGTGTGTCTGTGTGTCTCTCTGTGTCTCTGTGTGTGTCTGTGTGTCTCTCTGTGTGTCTCTGTGTGTGTGTCTGTGTGTGTCTGTGTGTGTCTGTGTGTCTCTGTGTGTGTGTCTGTGTGTGTGTCTGTGTGTGTGTCTCTCTGTGTGTCTCTGTGTGTGTGTCTGTGTGTGTGTCTCTGTGTGTCTCTGTGTGTGTCTGTGTGTCTCTGTGTGTGTGTCTGTGTGTGTCTCTGTGTGTGTCTGTGTGTCTCTCTGTGTGTCTCTGTGTGTGTCTGTGTGTCTCTCTGTGTGTCTCTGTGTGTGTGTCTGTGTGTGTCTCTCTGTGTGTGTCTGTGTGTGTCTGTGTGTCTCTCTGTGTGTCTCTGTGTGTGTGTCTGTGTGTGTGTCTCTGTGTGTGTCTGTGTGTGTCTGTGTGTGTGTACCTGGTACAGTGGGTGGGCCTCTGGCAGCTGTCTCAGTGTGGCCACGCAGCACAGCTCCCCCATCATGTGCGTCCTCAGGTAATGAGAGACCAGCTGGTGACACTGAAAGTCTGCACTGCGGACCCAAATCTTCGCCAGCAGCCAATCACAGCCGGGGTCAGAGGGCAGGAAGACCGGGTTCTGAGGACCGGGAGTCTGCTGCAGCTGAGGGGGAGAAATCACTGACTGATGGATGTTCACAGCACCTGCTCCACCTGGGTCAGGACCTCACCTGGGTCAGGACCTCACCTGGGTCAGGACCTCACCTGGATGGCGATGGGCAGCAGCTGACCGCGCTGGTTCAGGTGACAAAGGCAGAGCGGGGCCGACAGGTGCGTCTGCTTCCCGTTGACCACGTTGGCTGGAAGAGCGTCCAGAACCTCATAGTCCAACAGGAAGAGGTTCCCTGTCTGTCAACCCAGAGAGCATGATACAGAGACACACAGAGAGACACACAGACACACACACAGAGACACAGACACACACAGAGACACACACACACACAGAGACACACAGACACACACAGAGAGACACACAGAGAGACACACAGAGACAGACACAGAGACACACAGAGACACACAGAGACACAGACACACACACACACACACACACACAGAGACACAGACACACACACAGAGACACACAGAGAGACACACAGAGAGACACACACAGACAGAGACACACACAGACACAGAGACACACACAGACACAGAGACACACAGACACACACACACACAGAGACACACACACACAGAGACACACAGACACACACACACACAGAGACACACAGAGACACACACACACAGAGACACACACAGAGACACACACAAGGAGACACACACACACAGGGAGACACACACAGAGACACACACACAGAGACAGACTCACAGACACACACACAGACACACACACCTGCAGCTCCTGCTGAAGGGAGGAGTGGTTCGGCAGGAAGGGGTCCAGCATGTCTGAGGTGACGGCCAGGTTTGGAGGTAGGACCCGGGTCTGGCGCAGCAGCAGGGGGTTGCAGCCGTTCAGACACTGATACCCAAAATACCAGTCCTCCATCCAGTGAGCCCTGACGAACCCTGAGAGACAGACAACACAACCAGTGATGCAATCTGACAACGTGGGTGAACACCTGGATCTGGATCAGCCCAGCTTCATCTGAGACTTTCCCCTATGAGGCAGGGGAGTCCAAGAAGAGAGCCAGGCCGCTAACCGACCGCACCTGTGTGTGGTCAGTGTTTGTTGTGTTGTGTGTGTGTGTGTGACGTTTCTCACTGGCTGTCTCATTCTGGTGTCCACTGTGGGCAAAAACGGTGTCCAGCTCAGAGAAACCTGTCCAGGACTGGGCTCGGCCAGTGAAGCCCTTCAGGTAGTGCATGTTTATGGGCGGACTGAGGAGCGAGACACAAACAGGACTCAGACTCCCCCGTGTGTCTCAGTGTGTTTACAGACCTCAGTGAGTGTGAAGGTTCACCTCATGTGTGTGTAGCTGAGGTTCGGTCCGAGTTCTGCCAGACTGTCCAGGTCGACACAATGCGGAGCGCCTTCGATGAACGTGCGCCACCTACAGCACCACCATGCAGAGAGGAGAGTCATGTCAGCCTGCTGGTGTACATGGGCACCGTGCTCGGTCCAAGCCCGGCCCGGCCCATCTGAGATTTACCTGAAGAGCTTCTGTCGATGGTGCAGCTGTTGGAGTCGCAGCTGCTTCAGCGTCTCCTCCGTCTCATCCTGCAGCAGACACACTGCACAGGAAACCCAACTATCAGCCTCCAGGAGCAGAGGTGACCCCACATGACAAATGTAGCATCAGCTAGCATGGTGCACTGTGGTTAGCTTTGCTCACACTTCCTGCTGCGGAGCTCCACGTCGCCATCGGCTGTTCGCAGCCACCTGTCGCACAGGAACACCTGGGTTTCTGGATTCTTATCCATCCTGCAGACCTCCACCCTGCTGCAGTGCCAGTCCAGGTTGGGGAACCCAGCCCGAGCCTCCAGCCTGAGTCGGACCAGAACCATCCGACCCAGAGGGCCGTCGGCACGGACCTGGACCCGACACGTCTGCAAGGACAGGAGGGGTCACGTAAAGCAGGAAGGGCACTCCAACACAACAGCACAATGAGACTCACAGATCCAGGAAGGAGGCGACGGTCCCCGTCATTCACCAGGACGGACGCAGTCTCACCCTCTGAGCCAATCAGGCTGAGCCACAGGCGGCAGAAGGTTCCACAGGTGGCACCAGCTGAGGTGTGAACTGTGACCTCGAACTCCTGACGGGACGTCATGCTGAGCTGCTGCCGGCGGGTCAGAAACACATTCTGCTGTTTGTTACATCTGCTCATTTGTTTACGGACATTTGACTGTGAAATGAAGCAGCGGGAAAACAACAACACTCTTTCACCTGGAGGTCACTTCCTCCTTTCACAGCTCGCTTCCTGCGAGGAAAGTTTGTCTGTTTTCAGATAAAGAGAAGCTGTGTGCGTTTTTCAGGACTTTTTTAAAGATTAAAAAAAACTACAGATGTAAACATAAAATGTGTCAGAACCGGAACCGATCTGATCACTGAGAGGTTTGTTAAAGACGTCACTTCGAAATAGAAAGGAGTAACCACGGATTACAGCGAAGCTTCTTCCTGTTTTAACCTATATTGTTAGAAAACTTTAGCTGTCGACATCTTTGATGGATTTTAGGGTTCGGTCCTAAATCTTTAAATAAACATTTTAACTTATTAATATTATTAATAATTATTAAACAGACCAGTGACAGACAGATGAACATACCTGCAGCGCGCGCCGCCGTTTCTGATTACCTGTTTGGCTGCTGCGGGTGCAACTGTTTTGAATGCCCCGCCCACCACGACACCTCCACCTCCGGTTGGTCCAGAACAAACACCTGACCACAGGTACCGGGCTGCTTTCATCCACCTCCTCAGGCAGACGACAATAAGCAGGCAGACACAGCACTACGCCGGGCAGTTGGTTCCATAGTGTAGCGGTTATCACGTCTGCTTTACACGCAGAAGGTCCTGGGTTCGAGCCCCAGTGGAACCATGTCTTTATTTTGGTCTTTACTATGAAAGGCAGCAGGAAACACGGAAACACGCCAGGTCTGAAGCGGACAGTTCGGTATAATTCCGAGCACCGCCCCCAAACAACGGATTAAAAACAGCTTTCACACTCCGCAGCAACAGCACAGCGAACTTCCCATATAACTTCAAAATAAAAGCAGCTTTTCGCAGCTTTCTGAAGATGACTAAACTTAAATTAAACAAACTTCACAACTCACTTTTTATAATACAGGTCATACTTTATTTGGAAACAAATCTGTAAATAATACGTTCCATATAAAGGTGTACTGTTTGCGTGTCGCTTTGCTTCCTTATACGTTGATGTCATGAGGCAAAGTCCGATGCTTTTGTGTTTTAATTGATCGCTGAATATTGAAGGGGAAGTGACGCCGTCATGTGATAATAATCCTAAATAAAAGTGGAGATGCCGGGGATTGAACCCGGGACCTCATACATGCGAAGCACGCGCTCTACCACTGAGCTACATCCCCACACAGTGCGTTTCCACGCCGGAAGTAGGTATATATCAGCAGACCGGCAGTTCCTGTTTCGTGTCTTGTGTTCGAGGATCGATTTATCGTCCTGAACAGTCGACGTCTAATGTATCCACGATGTTTTTGTAATGCAGCATCAGCCCAGCAAAGGCAGCATCGAGCTAAAAGCAGAAGAGGATCACACAGGTGGACATCGGTAGATCATCTTGGAATTTTAAGTCGGTACCCCGCGTGCTCTCGAGAACAAATACCTTTTACATTGTCACACAAGTGAGACAGCCACGAAACATAATGGCGTGTGCTGCGATGGCCGAGTGGTTAAGGCGTTGGACTTGAAATCCAATGGGGTCTCCCCGCGCAGGTTCGAACCCTGCTCGCAGCGAATGGTAACTTTTTGCCTTGGCCAGATGTGTTAGGACGTGTTAGAACTTGTTAAGAATCATTAGAATATTTGTTGATGAAGATTCTCAGTCATCCAGGTCATCATACGTAGAGAAGGTTGAAGCAAGGCGTCTGGACTTGTAGAGTTTTCTAGAAGACGTTTCGCTGCTCATCCAAGCAGCTTCATCAGTTCTAACTGTTTGGTGGGGAAACATGGTTTATATGTGGTTACAGACCTCAGTGGGTGGGTCTGGGTAAAACTTTAAAAAAACTTACAAACAATAGCACTAAATGTTTCCATACTTACCTGTGATGTTCTGGCTGACTGGGCCAGGTGTGTCTAACGACTGGCTAACGACTATGAAACTGCCGGAGGGGGACTGATTGACAACCCTTTGTTCTTACTGTGAGTATGTGCAAACTTCCTGGGAATGGATGGAATCACTGCATTGTATGTGGTAGAAAGATGATGTCTGAGGCCACCACCTCTGTTAAGGGAAGGTTTTTCCAGCTTAACATAGATGGCTTCCTTGACTCCTCTTTCATACCACCTTTCCTCCCTGTCTAAAATGTGAACGTTGTTATCCTCAAAGGAGTGTCCTTTGTCTTTGAGGTGGAGGTGAACAGCTGAGTCTTGTCCTGAAGAGGTGGCTCTCCTGTGCTGAGCCATTCTTCTGTGGAGTGGTTGTTTAGTTTCTCCAATGTACAGATCAGAGCATTCCTCACTGCACTGGACTGCATATATCACATTGCTGTGTTTCTCCCTGGGAATCTTATCCTTCGGGTGAACCAGTCTCTGTCTCAGTGTTGTCATAGGTTTGAAATGGACCGGGATGTCATGGTTGTTGAAGATCCTGCGGAGTTTCTCTGATACTCCTGACACATATGGAATGGAGATGTTCTTCCTCCGCCTGGTGTCGTCCTTCTTCTTGTTGTTGGGGGGTCTTGTTTTTGTGGCTTTGATGAGTGCCCACTTCGGGTAGCCACATGTTTGCAGGGCCTTCCTGATGTGGTGTTGCTCCTTCTTCTTCCCCTCTGAGCTGGTGGGTACAGTTTGTGCTCTGTGCTGCAGGGTCCTGATGACTCCCAGTTTGTGTTCCAGTGGGTGGTGTGAATCAAACAACAGGTACTGGTCCGTGTGTGTGGGTTTCCTGTACACTTCCACATTGAGGCTCCTGTCCTCCTCAATATGTACTGTGCAGTCCAAGAAGGCCAGATTGTTGTCCTTGGTGTCCTCGCGAGTGAACTTGATGTTATTATCCACTGCGTTGATGTGTTCTGTGAACCGTTCCACTTCGTTGGTCTTGATTTTGACCCAGGTGTCATCCACATATCTAAACCAGTGGGTGGGGGTGGTTCCAGGATAGGAACTCAGGGCTCTTCTCTCCACTTCTTCCATGCAGAGGTTGGCCACAATAGGAGACACAGGTGATCCCATCGCACAGCCGTGCTTCTGTCTGTAAAAGTTCCCATTGTACTGGAAATAAGTGGTGGTCAGGCAGAGGTCCAGCAGGTCACAGATGTGGTCTGGCGTTAGGTTGGTTCTCTCCTTGAGCAGCGAAA
>NC_041034.1:543125-571314 GCF_900634625.1 Parambassis ranga | reverse complement strand
AAAGGAAAAAACAAACTCCTCCTGCGCTTTGCCACACAAGGTGACACACACAGAGACACACACACAGACACACAGACACACACACAGACACACACACAGAGACACACACACACACACACAAACACAAACATCAAACACACACTAATCGGTCAGTTCTGTCCACAGACGATAAGAAGGAGCTGGGCGCCGCTCGCCGCAGCAGATACTACATGAAGTATGGAAACCCAAACTACGGCGGCATGAAGGGAATCCTCAGCAACTCCTGGTGAGTCAGCTGACCCCGCCGACATGCTGATTGGACGATGTTTTCTGTAGTTATGCCCTGTGGTGTTGTATGTGTCCTCGTTCAGGAAGCGGCGGTATCACAACCGGCGAATCCAGCGAGATGTCATCAAAAGCAAGAAACCTCTGATTGGAGACAGCATGGGACACACGCCGCCGTACACACACCGACACTCAGGTAAACACACGCCCCCCAGAGGCCGCGGCCGGTCTGAGAGGTACTGACCCTTCTCTTCCTCAGCCGACCTCGTCAACCTGCCCGAGGAGCCAATCAAGGAGGAGGAGGAGGAAGAAGAGGAGGAGGAAGCTGATGGCGATGAGGACATGGACTCAGACGACAGGGTGGTGGAGTACAGGGAGAAAGGCGAGAGGGGCGGCGGCTCCCGCTCGCTGGGGGCGGGGCTTCGCAGCCGCGGGGATCGCTCTCCGTCTCCCTGGTCGGAGTCGGATGAAATGGACTATGACCTGGAGCTGAAGATGATCTCCACGCCTTCGCCGAAGAAGAGCAGGAAGATGACGATGTACGCCGACGAGCTGGACACGCACCTGAAGAGCATCCGGTGAGGGCGGAGCTTCTGAGTGATGAGCGAGATGGAAACTCCCACACAGGCCTTTAACCGTTCCTTGTCCTTCCAGAAACCGGATCGGGGCGTCCGGAACGCAGAGCAGGGCCAAATCCTCGTCGCCTACCAAGGTGACAGATGTGCGGCAGCTGCTGGAGGAGAAGCGACAGGGCCTCGCTCCGCACCGACAGCCCCCCCCTGTGGCCAGCGGCGGACAGAAGACAGGTGAGCTGCTGAATGCAGATGTGCTGCAGCCGCGGCCGCCGCTCTGACTGTCACTCTGTCTGCAGACGTTCGGCAGCGGCTCGGGAAAAGGCGGCGCTCCCCCTCCCCTGCCTCCCCCAGAGACACACCCCCATCCAGGGAGCCAATCAGAGATGTGCATCGCAGACTCGGCATGGCCAGTCAGGACAGCAGAGGCCACTGCTCCAACTCGTCCAAGGACAGGAAGACGGGTACAGACGCAGACTTCTTATTTCAGTAGGAGTGTTTATTACTGCCATACTTGATCGTTTAACCCTTTGCAGGTGGGCTGTGGAGCAGACTTGGCTCGGGCAGTGACGACGGTGGCGCTGGGCGTCCCGAGCGCAGATCGAGCAGCCGCTCAGACGGGCTGTTCTCCACGCCGTCATCTGGGCGGAACGACAGCACCCGGAGGAGAAGAGGTGGTGAGGAGGAGGAGGAGGAGGAGGAGGAGGAAGACGATTCGACGTTGCAGAAGATGTGGGGCGCCATGATCAAACAGAAGCAAGAGCGTCTGTCGCACAGGATGAAGAAGAGCCGGCTGGACAACCTGCCGTCGCTGCAGATCGAGATCAGCCGCGACAGCAGCGAGGAGTCGGACGCCTGAGAACAGGGGGGGGGTGTTTGGACTGCAGAGCCTGATCAGAAACAGATCCCTCCTCAGCAGCACTGCCTTGTCGGGACCATTCCTCACGGCTCTGATCAGTGTGTGTCTGTGTGTTTCTGCTGTGTTGTCTGAACGAACTGACGATGGACAGGCGATCTTTCTGCTGGTTGTGGGACGTTTTTGTTTTTTTAAATCATTTCTGTGAACTTGATGATGGGTCGCACTGACGACCCGTGTGTGTGTGTGAACATAAACACTGTGTCGTATCCACAGTATTTCTCAGTTTCTGTTTTTTGATTCAATCTACAGTGAGCGTGTCGTCAGTGCTGCTGCTGCTCTCGTTACGGCTTCAGTGGCGTTTAAAGCAGCATTCACAGTATTTACCATGGCGACGTATGATCAAAGGAACAATAAACGAATACCAGAGATGACAGTCTTTTAACATCTGTAGTTCTCAGGAAGCAGCAACATTCACAGGTTCTCCTTGATCACACCGTGTGTGTTTGGCGCTCAGTCCTGGTCGTTGATCATCAGAGTGTGAGTGCCTCACTTCCCTGAAATGACTCGAATTCTGGTCATTTTTTGGTTGTTTTTATCTTGTGTGAGTTTTTTTCTTACGTTTGTCTTTTTTTCGTGGTAACTATGACGTCTAACTTTGACTTTGAACATTTTTAGTTCAAAGACTCTGAAAGTGTTTCGTCAGCTCACATGACCACTTGTAGGTTTCCAGATTTTACTGACCTCAAGTCTGAAATCTGGATTAATCAATAAATGCTAATCTTAATATTAGGCCTCACATTCAGCTGCATGAGCCGGGAGATTTTCAGTCCGTACACCACCCATTAGAAAACAGTGAGAGTTCAGATATATATAATATATATATAATTTTAATATATATATTATTATATATAAAAATATATATTATATTATATATATTATATATATATAGATCGGTAACGGACGGTGCCCGCCGTGCTCCGCCATGCTTCCGCCTCCTGGTGTGTTGTAATCGCCGCGCCGTTTGTTACGTAACCGCCAGAGCCATAGAGAGAGAGAGTTGCGCCGCGCTGTGACGTCGCCGCTGCCGTGATCACGTTTTTCTTACTATGGAAGCGGCGCTGCTCTGTTTTGCTGTATCGCTCTGGTAACCGCGGCTCACACTGCCTCCCTCTGATTGGCTCCTTTCTGTGGCTGTCATTCAATTCCACCAATGAAAATCCAAAGCCCGACGAGGACAGCGACAAGCGAACCAATAGGGTTGCTGTGACGTTTGTCATATAAAAAAGCCTTTGATGACGTATGAGGCCTTTGGTTCCCATCGCCATTTTGTTGTCGTCGAAAACGGGCAACCGAGCAGCGACAGAAAAACACAGAATAACGAGCGGCGGCGCGTTCAGTCCGGGCCGAGCAGATCGCTGCGTGAGTGAACGGACTGCCTGCCGACCAGCGGTTCTGGTATCGATGATGCTCTTGTAAGTGTCACCGGGTCAATCAGCCTAAAGATGGAGGACAGCGCGGCGAGGGAAGACGCCTGCCGGGAGTACCAGTCCTCTCTGGAAGACCTGACGTTCAACAGCAAGCCGCACATCAACATGCTGACCATCCTGGCCGAGGAGAACCTCCACTTCGCCAAGGATATCGTCGCAATTATTGAAGCACAAATCAGCAAGGTTTTTATGAATATAGAATATTTTCATTTCAGATGCTTTCTGTTTGTTTGTAGCAGCGGGCCCAGGCGGCCGCTAGCTGCTAGCTAAACATGGCTGCTAGGGCTAGACGACATGTTAGCTGAACCAGTTCCGCTGTTGTTCTGACCAGAAACGCTTCACTATTTCAATATTTGTGTACAAAAGTCGTATAGAATCTCTGATCGAACCCCGCCGCAGTTTGATCAGGATTTGTAGTCCTGACTTGGTGTGGTCCCGCTTCAGCCGCCGCTCAGCGCCACCTTTAAACAGCGTGCTCCACCAGGTTAGCTCAAACTTCATATGTTTAATAACAGCTGGTTAGAAGACACGCAGGTTTCTTGTTAGTTTGTGGTTGCCATGGTTACAGGGGTGCCATTTTATTTAGGATTTAAAATGAGTGTTTATGGTTTTATGGATCGTTTATTACGTGAGTTAGAGACATTCCAGCAGCGAGGCCGCCGTGTTTAGCTGCGGCGTGTTCCGCTCTCATCGTTTAGAGTTTCAGGAACTGCGCAGCTCGGAGTTCTTTACCCGAGTCACACTGTGCAAAGAAACACAAAGGAAACACAAAGGCCGAAGAACTAAACCCAGCTGAGAGGAGGTCCGAGCGGGGGTCCACAGAGCAGGTCCACAGAGCAGGCGGGGGTCCACGGTGCAGGCGGGGGTCCACGGTGCAGGCGGGGGTCCACGGTGCAGGTCCACAGAGCAGGTCCACAGAGCAGGCGGGGGTCCACGGTGCAGGCGGGGGTCCACGGTGCAGGTCCACAGAGCAGGCGGGGGTCCACAGAGCAGGCGGGGGTCCACGGAGCATGCGCAGCCTGGATGACGCTCTGACACTTTGTTCATTGTTGTTGTTCACTTGTTTGTCTCTAACGTGACTCAGCCTTTAGCCGTCACTACGTTAAACTTTAACCCTTTTACACCCGCTGCTGGGACGGAGCATGCGCGCTCCAAGCTCCAGATACCTTCAATAATAACCGTAGCTGCTGATTCTGTCTGAGTTTGAACTTAAAGGTAAAACACTTGCAGAGCAGCCAGGAGCCCGTGGCTGTCCGCCATGACGTCACGTGACGTCAGAGCGCGAAGATAACTGACATTCTCGTTGAGACTGCTCAGTGTTTTGAGGGTTAACCCGTTGCGCAGTGAGTATTAATAGAGAGGAGGGCTTGTGAGTCAGTTACATCATTAGCTCTGTCAGGTGTACCCGTTTGGGTTCCGGTGGTTCTGCTGCCTGAGGTCAGACCACACCAACGTTGTCAGTCCATTCTGTGAACTCGGGGCCGGAGCGGGGCGTCTTTAAGGCCCCTGCTGCAGTCCATCAGCAGGTCAGTGATTGGCTCGGCGACAGGAAGCTGTGGTCACATGATTGGATCAGTAACAGCGTTTTCACTGCTTTAACTCGTACATCTTGACTCTGAAATGTCACTGAATGGTTAAAATGTTTGTAATAAAAAATGTGAAATGTGCTTTTTGTCATTTTTTATTTCCCAGTGTAATTTATTGGTGTGGCTCTGGTTTACACTGACCTTAGTGGGACTGAGTACGCGAGCAGCAGGTCACAGGTTAAATGTTCTCCGAGGGGTTAATGAAGGGATCAAACTTTGTCCCACTGAGTTAAACCTGCCGCTGTCACCCGGGTAAAGTACAAAGAGTGGTTGAAGGAAACCAACCCTCTTTGGAGGTAAACTGGAGGACTGGACTGTTTTTGTCTTTTAACCCTTTGATGCACCGTGGGTGTGTGGGGATGGACCGATGACTGGCTGAGATAGATCCCTGCTGGTCATGGAGGGTTTTTGGATTGATGACACCTGCAGGGATTTGATTTTGATTTTTTTTTAACGCGCTGAGTGAAGAGACCACACAGACTCTGGGCGGCCATGTTTCCTTCCTGTTTTTTTGTTTTTGTCTTTTTCCGGGCCGGGGCTGCGGGGAGGGCGTTGACCCCCTGTTCAATCCTGTTTTAAGAGTTGTTTTAAAAATGTGTTCTGAAATGTTGGTTTAACCCCTGTTGTTTTCTAAACTTGTTGAGTTCTCTATCGCTCCAGGCCCCAACCACCGAGAAGCTTCCAGTTTTGTACTTAGTGGATTCCATAGTGAAGAATGTTGGAGGAGAGTACCTTGCAGTGTTTGCTAAAAACCTAATCACTTCATTTATATGTGTCTTTGAAAAGGTAAAGTTCTCTTTGCTGCCGTTCAACATTAAGCACAAGTTAGCAGCCCTCTTCACTTCCCTCCTGTTTGTTGTGTTGCTTGCTTTTTGCGTGTAGTCTCCTGCACTCTGCTCCTGTGTTACTGCCTTAACTTAGTCCTGTAACAAAAGTGGGACAGAGGGTTAATGTTACGCTGCTGGGACATAACATTTTAAAGTTAACACTCGGTACTAACGTGTATCTGCTGTGGTGTTCCTGAAGTGTGTGTTGAGGTTTTTGTCGGTCGCTGTGCACCAAGTCATGTCCTCTGTTTGTAGGTGGATGAAAACACTAGAAAGAGTCTGTTCAAGCTGCGCTCCACGTGGGACGACGTGTTTCCTCTGAAGAAGCTGTATGCGCTGGACGTGCGGGTCAACTCTGTGGACCCGGCGTGGCCCATCAAACCGCTGCCCCCCACCGTCAACGCCAGCATACACGTCAACCCCAAGTTCCTAAAGCAGGTGTGTATGGCTCCAGCAGGTTCTGTGTGCTTGAACTTGGTGCTGAACCGTGCATCAAACCATCAAAGAGCACTCACAGTGACACGCTGAAACCTTTGTGGGAGCAGACGGATAGTTAAATGCTTCAGCCTCGTAAACGCTGGGTGGACAAAGGTGGACAAACGTCAAATAAATAAGGTGGCCCTTGTTTTACAGTGCAGGGCATATCACCGACTGAGGAACATGTAGATTTGCAGTTAAACTTTAAAATAATATTTATATATTTCCTGAAGTCAGCGCCTGGTGTGATCCCGGGGTTAACTGGTGCTTTTATTGTGGCGGCCTGCATCACTCCTGCATCAGTTCAGGGTGTGAACAGGCTGATGTCAGCACGGTGGACTCCTTCAGCGCTGTTAGTGATTAGTTTCTCTGCAGCTACACAACACGCAGGTCTACATTTTGAGCTTCTGTTTTTTTTCCTCCTGTCCAGTCTGACGAGGCATCCTCTCCGCCACCGGCCCCGGCGCCGACCCCTGCCTCGCCGCCGGTCCAGGCGCCTGCGGCGGTGCCCGCTACTCCACCGGCCGCCCCTGCTGTCAGCCAGTCCAACCTGACCCAGGAGCAGCTGATCCGGCAGCAGCTGCTGGCCAAACAGAAGCAGCTACTGGAGTTGCAACAGAAGAAGATTGAGCTGGAGCTGGAGCAGACCAAGGCACAGCTGGTGGGGAGGCTGGGGGGCTGGGATGCACTTTACAGTATATTATATAAAGTATATTTAGTCACCTCCTGCCTGAGTAGACGGACCAGGCTGGATTTTGAGACCTGCTGTTTTGACGGTTCTTTTCTGTGTCTGCAGGCCGGAGGCTTTGTGCTGCCTCCAGTGACCGCAGCCACCGCTCCGACAACGCCCAGCACGGTGCCGAAGCCCATCACCCAGATTGCTCCTGTGGTCCGACCCTGGATCCCACCTCAGACTCAGGCTGACACAAAGCCGTCCACCAGAGATCCCCGGCTGAACCGCACGGGCGCCCCGGCCTCCGCCCAGCCCAAAGACCAGCCTGCTGTGAAGAAGGAGCACACAGCAGGAAGCCACGCTGTGACTCCAGAGAAAAGGCCGTTTGACAGACCTGCCCGGCCGGACAAGCCCAGCTCTCAGAGGAAAGATGCGTCAGAGGAGAAGCCCAAGTCCAAGTCCCCGTCCCCGATGGCTAAAGCTGTTCAGAGCAAAAACAAACAGGCCGAAGCCGAAACACAGAAGTCGAATGATGGCACGAAGAAAGATCCGCGGCTGAGGAAACGCACACAGGACAAGACTGGAGAGACTAAAGATGATGAGCCGAAGGAAAAGAAGCAATGCTCCGACAAGAAGGAGCGGGAGGAGGCCGCTCGGGGGGCGGAGGTCCTGAGGTTCAACAAGGGGAAGCTGCTGAACGGCTCGGTGACAAAACATGACCGCGAGGATGGAAGCGACAAAGCTGAGCACAAGGCTGGGGGCAACCCCCGCACGCATCCCAGGAAACGCACACACTCCCGGTCCAGGTCGCGTTCCCCCCTTAATTCCCCAAAGAGGAAGGACAGGCGGTCGCCCAAGAGCCGAGCACGGAGCAGCTCCCTGTCCCCGTCCCACAAACCCGGCAAACCCAGGAGAGGCCGCGGAGATGAGCAGCCGCACGGGAAGCAAGGCCGGGAGGATCGGCCTGCAACCAAAAAGAGCCAGTCAGAGAGCAGAAGGTCCAAGAGGCCGGCAGAGGACCGGCGCTCCGAGTCCAGAGACTCCCATTCCCCACGTAGCCATGATGGAGGAGGCAAGGACACAAAGGAGGCTCCTCACCGCTGGAGGAGCGGCTGGGAGGAGAACAAACAGTGAGTGGTCTGTTATCAATGTCCTCCTGTCTGACTGCTCTGTTTCTGATTAATGTGTCTGGTTTCTCTTCAGTCTAAAGCTATCTGAGGACTCTCACGTCAAGTCTGGACCTCAGAGGCACAAACCCTACAGCACCCAGAATCGCCCATCCACACCCCGAACTCCGAAGCATCGCCTCAGCGTGGACGCCAACCTGCAGATACCTGAACTCCTCAACTCTGCCTCCAAGAAGGACCTGCTAAGGAGGGTGGGTTCACAAACGCTGCTCACAAGTGAAAGCAAAAGACATCCTGCATCCTTCTCGGATGCTGGACTACAGACAAGTTTGTCTGTAGTCCAGCTGTAAACACAGAGAGGGGTTTTTCCCCCTGCAGCTGGTGGAGACCATAAATCGAGCTGAGGGGAACGTTGAACCACCCGTGTCTTTGTTGTTTCACTCTAATGTTCCTCTTTGTGTCGCACCTTTCAGGCCAGCAAGCGCTTGGAGAGTGGTGAGATTTCCCAGGAAGAGTTCTTGAACATGGCCCACCAAATCAAACACTTCTTCCAGTATCAGGAAGAGAAGCTGCAGCGCTCTGAGAGCTGGGACGACGCCTCCGACACGTCTGCCAAGAAGGAGCCGCTGCTTGCTGCAGCCCTCCCCGGGGCTCAGCCCCGCCCACATGACGACTTGGACCCGGCCTCGCTGTCGTACTATGAGCACAAGTCTAAACTGAGAAAAACGCAGGTGAACCACCGAGTTGCCGGAGAGCAGTGGGAGTGTGAGGAGGGTCCAGAGGACGGTGAGGAGGCACGGAAAGGCGAGAAGAAGGACAGCAGCCGCGGCAGCGGACACCCACAGGCGCATAAATACAGCCGGACCCCTCGGGACAGGCCGGGTAGGATGATAGATGATACCTTTGGTCATTTTGTTAGCTGCACTCGTACTTATTGTGTCACTGACGCGCCAAATGCCACAGGTGAACGAAGGAGCAAGGAGCGCGAGGAGCCACGGCCACCACTTGCACCCATGATCGAGGAGTACAACCACGGCAAGGAGTTCCCCACCCTGAAGTCTGTGCCAGGCCTTCGCTTCAGGAAGAGGGTTGACCCCAGAGAGTCCAGTAAGTTCACAGCCAGGTCTGCCGTAATGCACTGTAGCTTCTCAGAGGTGTTATCTGTCTTCCACAGAGAGGTCAAAGGTCAGGGTGAGGAGCTACAGAGGGTCAGGGGGTCCATCAGCCATCCTTCAGCAGGGTTAGACTCAGATCAGATCACATGATTATCTCATCTTATTTGTGCATGTTTTGTAATTGTAGTTGAGGACAGGCTCAGGACAGGGCTCAGGACAGGGCTCAGACTCTAGATGTCTCCTCTGTGTTCGTGTGAGACGCAGGAAGTGATGTTTGTAACTGTTTGTATCCAGGTGAGAGAGAGTGGACCTCGCCACTGACGGAGCGGCAGCAGTACGATGAGCGCGAGGAGCAGAAGAGTGGATACGACGCTCCGCGGAGGTACGACTCCAGGCACCCTGACCCACGGAGGCCGGAGGCCCCGCCTCTGTCTGGTACTGTGGTCCACAGGAACTGTCCCAGCCCTACCGGCCTGGAGGCCCCGCCCCCCAGGTTTGAGCGTGAGCGGCTGTCGCCTCTACATCAAAAAGACTCCGCAGACATGAGCCCGGTACCACGCTTCGAGAGTCCCAACAGCGAGCACTCTGATGACGGACCCCTCAATGTGGATGCCCCCCCTCGTCCCTTTCCCCCTCCCCCTAAATCCATCCTCAAAGTGCCGTCCCGTGGGGGCCCGCTGTCGTCGGTCCGTCAGCACAGCGACTCACCTGGACACACTCCTCCCCACGATGCCGGTCATCCCCCGGCTCGGTACAATGGACCCGGGAACATGGGTCCCTCTAGACCTCACCCTCCTGGCTGGTATGAAGGTGCTGGCCCTGGGCGCTTTGAGGGTGCACAGTTGGATGGCCCCCATCACCAGGGCCCCAGCAGGTTTGAAGGACCTCACCACAACATGCTTGAGAGGGTTGATGGCCCCGGCCAGCCAGAGGGGCCTCACGTGGCTCGTGCTCCAATGAGAAGCAGAGATGAAATGGGGAGGTTTGATGGCCCTCAGGGGCCAGGCAGGTTTGGCCCCATTGGTCAGCAGCCTCCTGTCAGATATGAAGGGCCAGGACACTTAGAGCGTTTTGAAGCACCATGTCACTTTAACAATATGGGCCCGGGTCCTGCTCCAGTGGGCTTCCAGCAGCAGCGCCCCATGTGCTTTGATGTCCCGTCAAACCAAATGGGCCCAATGAGGTTTGAGGGGCCTGGACAGCCGGGTCCCAGGTACGACATGCCTCATCAGGCTGGCCCCCCACGTTTTGACTACAACCCTGGCCAGCAGGGGCCCCCCAGGTTTGGTTCCCAGCACAACCTGCAGGCCCCCATGAGGCCGATGGTCCCACCTATGTACGAAAATTCCATGGCCCCCCAGCAGAACTTCCCCATGGTGCCCCAGCGCTTCCCAGAGCCTATAAATCCACAGTTCCCCGCCGGGCCGATGGCGTTCACGTCGCAGCCCAACATGCAGCAGGCGGGAAACTTCAACATGCAGGCGCCTTTCAGCCAGCCGGCCCCGGGGCCCTACTACAACCCGTCTGCCCCCGCAGGCGGCATGCAGCCGGTGAGTGACGCCCCTAAAGGTTTTTCCACAACATTTACAAAGATGATAACACATTCGAATGTCTCTCAGGTGAACATGATGGGGAACTTCCTGCCTCAGAACACAGTGCCTTTTGGACAGCAGGGTAATTATCCAACATGGCTGACAGGAAGTGATCGTTCTGCCGAATGCTGCCGCCACCATAAAGACTTTGACGTCATTCTGTCTGTGTCTCTGCAGCTCCTCAGGTCGGCGCTCCAGAAAACCATTTCGGTCAGGTTGATGTCAACGACCTGCTGTCCAAACTCATCTCCAACGGCATCATCAAAGCGTCGCAGCCTGCCGCCGCCTCCGCCGGTCAGCTGATGTCACCAGCACAGAGTTAGCTTAGCTTAGCTCAGGATGATGCTGATGAAACTGTTTCTACTTTCTGATTTTTCCAGAACCTTCCTTGGTGGCTCCAGCAGCTCCTCCGGCAGAGGAGGAGGAAGAGGAGGAGCAGGAGGTGGAGGATGAAAACCTTCCAGACCTCACCAGCTTCGCCGTGGATGACATGAAACCGTGAGTACACACAGAGTGACGGT
The DNA here is from genome assembly GCF_900634625.1 of Parambassis ranga. NCBI lineage: Eukaryota > Metazoa > Chordata > Actinopteri > Ambassidae > Parambassis > Parambassis ranga. The sequence continues at coordinate 560,214 of NC_041034.1, read as the reverse complement.
AAGCTGTGAGATCCTTCAGTGTGATGATGTGCTGTATGTCTTGGCCCCTCCCCCACCAGGCGCTACGAGAGCGTGGTGACCAAGCTGTACTCAGGGAACCAGTGCTGCCTGTGCAGCATGCGCTTCACCGTCGCTCAGACCGACATGTACGCCGACCACCTGGACTGGCACTTCAGACAGAACCATGCAGGCAAGGTCGCCAGCAAGAAGGTGACCCACCGCCGCTGGTACTACAGCCTGAGGGTGAGAACACGCACACACGCAGCACGAGGTTACTAAGGGCGATGTGCGGGCAGCTTCCTGTAGGCTCCGCTGTTTCCTCCTGTGTCTCTGTGTCTCCTGTTTGCCACCTACTAATAACATCATTAGCAGACAGGGGTTAACTTGTCAGCGTCAGTCAGCAGTCAGTCAGTTTGCCTGCACTGGTTTAGCTAGAGACGAAAATCGGTGGATTGAGCCGCACTGTGCTTCTGAGTGGTGATGGGATCCGTTTGTGTCCATCAGGACTGGATCGAGTTCGAGGAGATCGCCGACCTCGAGGAGCGAGCCAAGAGTCAGTTCTTTGAGAAGGAGAACGAGGAGGAGGTGCAGAAGAACCAGGCCGCTGCCAAGGAGAAGGAGTTCCAGAGCGTCAGAGCCACCAAGGACAGGGTGGGAGAGGTGAGTCGGAGGGAAGGAGTGGAGGAGCGGACCTGATGGATGACTGATGGATCTGTGCTGAGGTGATTGTTGTTCTCTCTGCAGTCCTGTGAGATCTGTCAGGAGGCCTTTGAAACGTACTGGGTGGAGGAGGAGGAGGACTGGTTTCTGAAGGACGCCATCCGGGTTGACGACAAGGTAAAGACGCGAGTCCCGGTCTGTTTACAGCCCCCCCCAGACTTCAACATGTAACGTTAACATGTGTTCTCTCCTCAGAACTTCCACCCCTCCTGCTTCGAAGACTACAAGAACGTGAGTCTGCAAATTAACTGTCTGTCCTCCTGTCCTTCTGTCTGTCCTCCTGTCCTTCTGTCTGTCCTCCTGTCCTTCTGTCTGTCCTCCTGTCCTTCTGTCTGTCCTCCTGTCCTTCTGTCTGCCCTTCTTCCTGTCTGCCTGCCTGTCTCTGTCCTTCTGTCTGTCTTTGTCTCCCTGCCTGTCTGACAGAAGCTTCCTTTTTCTCCTCAGACATCATTGTATCTGGACGCCACTCCCTCGCCCAGTAAGCTGCTGACTGACCACCCGCTGGGCGCCTTCGTAAAGACGGAAGGGGAGGGGGGGGAGGAGGGGGCGGGCACTTCCTGTGCTGTCACTGCTGCTTCTGTGAAACAGGAAGTGGAGAGCGAGCTGACCGAGCCTCCCGTGGTGAAGACGGAGGCCGTGGAGGTTTTAGGGGAGCCTGTGGCGCCTGAGGAGGCGTGAGGCGCCGCGCGGCGGTTTTTAGCTGCAGAGGACGAACTCTGTGTGACTTGAATACATTTTTGTATTTGGACCATGTGCGGCCATTTCAGGCTGCTGTTTGTTAAACAGATGCTGTACATGATTTAATTTATAAATTAAAGTATTTTTTGTATCTCTGGTGTAACAGTGATTGAATTGATCAGCTGCTGCCAGTTACATTGATTGATTGATTGGCAGTTTCAGGTGTTGAAGGTAAGCATCATCATGGCGGCGGCCGAGGATCTGTTGGCTTTTCTCCATCAATAAAGAGTCTGAACCGTGTTTGTGTTGATTCATCTCATTTTATTGTCATTTAGGTTTGAACAATAAAGTTCCGTGGGTTCAAACGTCTGCTCCTGTTTTCATTGACTCGCTGCTGTTTGAGAATGTTCTGCTTCCTGAAGACCTGATGAAAACACTTAAAGCTGTGAATGAACTGTGTTCGTGTTCAGCAGAGGATGGACCTGAGCCTCTGACCCTGGGAGTGTGCAGCATGAGTACTTCGGCGCTCGGCTTGATTTCAGTGGCGCTGAACGTTTTGTGTGAAGACCGCATCCTGACGAGCGCCCCTCACCTCCACAGCCGGTAGACCCCCAGAGCGAGGGCGAGGCAGGAGAAGATGGTGGCTGAGGAGGAACACAAGCGTCTCAGCGACCGAACCTGTTTTATTTCAAACTGAATCGTTTCAAAAAACTACATTTAGTGAAAAAAAACCCAAAGTTTTATTTATTGAAAACTTCCACGGACTAAAACGGATCAGCTGAATGTCGGTGAGCTCAGAGACCTCCCAGCATGCTCTCTGTTACCTGCTAGGTAGCGGATTGTCTCCAGTTTGAGCGACTCCAGCACAGTTTTGAGCGACGCCACCTGCAGGTCGATCTTCTTGTTGATCTCTATGTTGTCGTTTTCCAGGTCAGCTTTCTGAGCACACGAGCAATGATGTCATCAGTAGGTCAAATCAACCAATCACATTCCAGCTGCTGAGAGGCTGAGGAAACATGGACGGCAGCAGTTCTTACCCTGTGATGGAACTCTGACGTGGCCTCCATCAGCTTCTTCTCCTGTTCAGTGAACTGACAGACACACACACACCATCAACAACATGTGTGTGTGTGTGTGTGTCTGTGTGTGTGTGTGTGTGTGTGTGTGTTTGGCATCAATGCTCACACATCAGTGACCACTGACACACACACACCATGTCAGAGATCCTGCTCCTCTCCAGGTTGATGTCCAGTTTGGTTTCTGCTCGCACCTTCTGGCTCTCCTCCTGAACACACACACACACACACACACACACTCGATTACTCTCTAACATGGTCTCTGAAGCGTGTCCCCGCAGACGCCTCCTGACCTGCAGTCTGCTCTGGAGCTGCTCCAGCTCTCGCTTCATTTTCTGCAGGAACAAAAACAGTTTGATGAAGCTCAGAAACAAACGAGCAGCGCGGCTGCAGCTCATTCATGCAGCAGAGTGTGTCCTGGGTTACTGTGTTCTCAGATCGAAGGTTGGCGAACTCGCTCTTCTCCAGGATCACCATGTCCTTCCTGATGGCGTCCAGGTGAGCCATGATCTGCTGCACCGCAATCTCCTGCAGGAGAGACAACCAATCAGCCGCAGCCTGAGAAGCGATCACATGATGTCACTCAGCAGGTGTGGGCCGGCGGTCCTACCTGGTGCGGTTTGGTCACCATGTCTTTGTAAACAATGTCCATGTTGGCTGTGGTCAGGGTGACGAGCGCCGAGACGATCAGCTCCGCCTGACGCTTCTCAAAACCTGAACAACACAAAGGATGCTAACAGGCATGAGCTAATGCTAACAGTCTCCTGACTCCTGATACGATGTTGGCTGCAGTTCACCCAGCAGCCACAGGTGTCGCTGTGCGTTCTTACCGCTGCTCTCCAGCTCCGTCACCATGGCGTGTGAGTCGAAGGTCAGCTTTCTTTGCTCCAGAGGCGTCAGTTCAACTTTCCTCGAGTCAAAGGTCGCCACAGACGCCCCCACATGGAAACCTGCACACACACAGACACACACACACAGACACACAGACACACACACACAGACACACACACACAGACACACACAGTCTTACACATGTTTAGAGTCATGGATAAGAGGATTCAATAGTTGCTGACATGGTCTCAGTCTGTGTGGAGCTATGATAAGTGATGTTGATGCAGGTCATCCAGGTCATGTCTACAGAGACGAGTGAAGCGTCTGGACCTGTAGAGTCCTCTTGAAGACGGTCCTCTGCTCCTCCGTCAGCTCTAACTGTTTGGTGGTTTATATGTGGTGGAGGAGCTCAGTCCTTCTACCACATACCGTGCAGCTTCCATCCTTCCCAAGAAGCTTCACTCCAAGGTCACATGATCACAGCAAGACCAATGGGGCTTAGGGGGGCTGACCTCCCACCACAGCCCCCTGTAGGCTCATAGTGGTCAGACACAGTCAGTCCGACCAGCACAGGTCAGCATGGAGACATTAGAGTCTCACACAGACCCCCCACATATAAACCATGTTTCCCACCAAACGGTTAGAGCTGATGGAGCTGATGGAGCTGATGGAGGAGGGACGTCTTCAGGAGGACTCTGTAGGTCCAGACGCTCCAACCTTCTCTGTGTAAAGTCATGGCATCCATCTTTATACTGTCTGTGCTTGGTTACAGTCGTGGCAGTGCTTTGGTCCCAGCATGTCCTTAGATCCCTCCGCTGTTCTGATGAGTCCCAGCATGCTTTGCTAGAAGCGACCCTCCGACCCTCAGAGCAGACTCACCTCTCCACGGCCCGAGCCGCCGCGGGCCACACCGCCGCAGCACTGCGATCATCCCGGAAGAGTTGGAGCTCAGCTGAAGTTTACCAAACTACACCAAACTACGGACAGACACACACAGACACACACAGACACACACAGCTCAGACCGGATACTGTCCGGGAAACTGTCATGGTGCTGCTTTCAGGGACTGTAGGAAATCTGCCCGGTTCCTCTGAGCAGAGCAGCGTTAACAACAACTGTGTGAAGTGCAACAACACAAACACACGTGTGTTTGTGTTGTTGCACTTCACACAGTTGTGTGTGTGTCTGTTCTTCTTTATATATTCACATCAAATCACATTCAGACTGTTTTCACTCGACAAACAAAGCTACGCATTCCTGACGTGTCGAATGCCTCTACGTGCCTACGTCACTCTTCCACTCTTCCAGCGGAAATGATTTTGTTTTTGTCCAAAAAGTAAAAAAAAAAAACATTTAATCAATAAAGATAAAGAGATAAATTATCTGAAGGCACCGGGTGCGTTTATCAAACATATTTATATAAAAACAGAGGTTCCGGGAGGAATAAAGTTTAAATAAAGTTCAGCTGCAGCGTCAACAAGCCTGCTGTCATGGCGGCGCCCGTGGACGGCGGGAGCTGGTTTCCGGCGTTAGCAGTGGGAGTTTCTCTGCTCAAGTGTCTCTTCATCAATGCTTAGTGAGTGGGAACAGGTCGGCGTGAACCAGCCCCAGCGACCAGCACCGCTGCGGAGCACTGGTTCCGTCTGCAGGGCGGAAATGGACCGGCTGCAGCGGCGCCTGTTAGCCTCGGGCTAACTGACTGAGAGCTAGCATGATGTAAACGAGCCGTGTCTGTAGATGTTACAGGAGCTGGGGGTCGAAGCTGGACCCGTGTTGTTTAGCTTTATTTAAAGTCAACAGGGATCGTTGTATAATTAATCTGATGTGGAGGTAACCGCGGCATGTGCAGCCACACAGCCACAAGGTGGCGCCGTGGTTCCTGAGCGGGTTAATAACCGTGGCGTGCTGAGGTGCTATTAATAATATTAGCATAATATAATAATATGCTATTAAAACGTTTAAACTACCTGCTGGTCTAAGAATGTGTTCCTGTAAACATGTGGACTCTTTAACTCTTTAAGTCCACTATGGGTTAATCAATACATTCAGCAGATGTATGGTTAATTCTTGTTGGTAAATACATGTGTGTGTGTTAAATGTAACATTAGCTGATCTTTACTCATCTTTATGCACACTTGGTCTGTTTAACCCTGTCACTGCCAGGTATTCTGTGTGTAGTCCTCAGACTGTGCTGACCCTTGGTGTGTGTTTCAGCCGCTCCACAGACTTCGAGGTGCACAGGAACTGGCTGGCCGTCACGCACAGCCTGCCCGTGTCCAAGTGGTATTATGAGGTCGGTCAGGACTCTCCCTCAGCTTGTCCCTGATTGGTTGATTTGATCTGAGGTGTCCCTCTGAAATGTCCCTGCAGAACACGTCCGAGTGGACCCTTGACTACCCGCCGCTGTTCGCCTGGTTTGAGTTCAGCCTGTCGCAGGTGGCGCAGCACTTTGACAGGAACATGCTGCAGGTGGAGAACCTGAACTACGCCAGCCCGCCCACCGTGCTCTTCCAGCGGCTGTCCGTCATCTTCACCGACCTGGTTTTCATCTTCGCTGTCAGAGAGTGAGTGTGTCTGAATGAACTGTCCACTGCAGCCACCTGTGACATCACAAGGGGATCTTTCTGCCCCCCCCCCCCCCAGGTGCTGCAGGTGCGTTCAGGTGCAGAAAGGCTCTCAGGATGTTTTGAGTCGGCCGTCCTTCGTCCTGGCTGCACTGCTGCTGTGGAACTTCGGCCTCCTCATCGTCGACCGTATCCTCCTGCTGTGACATCATCATATGAACATGGTGCTAGCACTTCCTGTAGCTTCCTTCACGCCTCGTCTTAGATATTCATTTTCAGTATAATGGCTTCCTGTTTGGATTCCTGCTGCTGTCAGTTGCAAAACACCTGCAGGTACTGACCCCGGGTCACATGACTCTGCACCTGTACCTCTGTCACATATATGTGGATACAGTGTTGGAAGCTGTCTAATCAGAAAACTGCCCCAGGCTCTTATTTTGAAAGGCTTTCTGTGTGAAACAGTCTCAGCACCTGCAGGGGGCGCTGCTGTTTGCCATCCTGCTCAATCTGAAGCACATCTACCTGTACGTGGCTCCGGCGTACGGCATCTACCTGCTGAGGAGCTACTGCTTCACTCAGGACAACAAAGGTACACACTCACTCCCTGCCCGCTGTCAGACCATGCCTCACCTTTACTTTGTGTGTTTGTGCAGACGGTTCTGTCAGCTGGACCAGTCTCAGTCCTCTGCGGTTGCTGGGTCTCTGCGCCATCGTGACCTCTGTCTGCGCTCTGTCCTTCGGCCCGTTCATCGCCATGGTGAGTTGCATCATTGGTCCTCGCAGGCAGCTGATGTCTGACCACGTGACGATGACCTCGTGGTGTGTGTGTGTGTGTTTTAGGGGCAGCTCCCTCAGGTCCTCTCCCGCCTCTTCCCCTTTAAGCGTGGCCTCTGTCATGCCTACTGGGCCCCTAACATCTGGGCGCTCTACAATGCGCTGGACAAAGTTCTGGCGATGCTTGGTGAGGCTCCTCCCCCTCTGATGTAAACAGGAAGTTTGTGACGGCGTTTTATTTTTGAATGCCTGTTTTGTGTCAGGCGTTCGCTTGAAGTTGCTGGAGGAGGCGGAGCTTCCTCGTGCCTCCATGACAGGCGGGTTGGTTCAGGAGTTCCAGCACGCCGTCCTGCCCTCTGTGTCTCCACCCATCACGCTGGTCTGCACGCTGCTGTCTATCCTGGTCAGTCTGTTCATTCACACCTGTAACCGATGTGTCAGAGTGTGTGTGTGTGTGTGTGTCTGTGTGTGTCATCGCCCTGTTCCGCCTCCCTGCAGCCAGCAGTAGCATCCATCTGGCGGCGTCCTCGCGGCGCTCGGGGTTTCCTGCGCTGTCTGCTGCTCTGCGCTCTGGGCTCCTTCATGTTCGGCTGGCATGTCCATGAGAAGGCCATTCTTCTCGCCATCCTGCCTCTGAGGTAAGCCGCCGCCTCCCCGCAGTGTGTCTCTGAGGCAGTGATGCACGTCCAACGCTCTGTTTGTGTCCTTCTTCCTGCAGCATCCTGGCGGTTGAGAGCAGAGAGGATGCTGGGATATTCCTGGTTCTAACCACCACAGGTCATTACTCACTGTTCCCACTGGTCTTCACCCCAGCAGGTAAACCTGTCCGCTCTGTTTGGGCTCTCCTTCCTGTCACATGACCAGTCAGTGTGTTCTCATTGGTCCCTGCTCCTACCAGCAGAAAGCAGTCAGACGTGTGTGTGTGTCTGTCTGTCTGTCTGTGTGTGTGTGTCTGTGTGTGTCTGTGTGTGTGTGTGTCTGTCTGTCTGTGTGTGTGTGTCTGTGTGTGTCTGTGTGTGTGTGTGTCTGTCTGTGTGTCTGTGTGTGTCTGTCTGTGTGTGTGTGTGTGTGTGTGTGTGTCTGTGTGTGTCTGTCTGTGTGTGTGTGTGTCTGTGTGTGTGTGTGTGTGTGTCTGTGTGTGTCTGTCTGTGTGTGTGTGTCTGTGTGTGTGTCTGTGTGTCTGTCTGTGTGTCTGTGTGTGTGTGTGTGTGTCTGTCTGTGTGTGTGTGTGTGTCTGTGTGTGTGTGTGTCTGTGTGTGTCTGTGTGTGTCTGTGTGTGTGTCTGTGTGTGTCTGTGTGTGTGTGTGTGTCTGTGTGTGTCTGTGTGTGTGTGTGTCTGTGTCTGTGTGTGTGTCTGTGTGTGTGAAATCACTCAGGTATTCAGACAGAGGCTCTCTGAGTGTTGGTCATGTGACTCCATCATGGCGTCCTGCTGGGTGTGAGGAGGACAGGACCTTTAGTTTGTACTGAGTCTTGTTGGAGTGGATCTGTATTTCTGGAGGGTTTTTAACTGAGACATGTGGAATAAAGAGGTTTGATGGATCAGCTGAAGCTCAGGTTTTCACTCATGATGTGTTCAGGAGCTGCCAGAAAGTTAAACCTTCTTCCTCTTTCCAGTTTCTGATGATGAACTCTCATATTTTGTGGCTGCTGAATAAACCCCGCGCTCCCTCTGTGGACTAGTTCTTCAGAATAAAGTATGAATATGCAGCCTCGGCGTTTTCTGCCTGGTCTCCACCTGAACACCTGTTTATGGTTTTGCAGAGCTGCCCATCAAAGCGGCTCTGATGCTGGCGTTCACCGTCTTCTCCTTCGCTGCTCTCAGGAAGCTGCACAGGTGAACAGACACACACAGTCTGCCCGCTACAGCCTGCTAACTGTGCACACTTTATTGACCTTTGAGTCGTGCTGAGCAAATGCAGACAGTTTATTTTTAAGTTCAGATGCTGGACGATGTTTTTTTTTTATTCAGGGTGTTAAAGTAATCTGATTACTCTCCTCTCAGTCAGGGGTCTCTGCTGCATCCTCTGGAGATCCTCTACTTGCTGGGCCTGGTCGTCGTGGCGATTGCCTGTGAAATCGTCTTCCCTTTGTCTCCGTGGCAACAGAGGCTGCCCTTCCTCCCCCTGCTGGCGACCTCGGTGTACTGCTCGCTGGGTGTTTGCTACTCCTTCCTGCGTCTGTATGTCAGCCTGCTGCGAGCGGAGGGGAAACACAAGCAGCTGTGAGACGGTACAGAACTCTGACCCTCCTGTCCCACTGTGCAGACGGCCCAAAAATATCAAGTTCATTTTAATCCTGTCCCCATCAGTCCTAGTCTAAACGGACCAATCAGCAGCCATTAGCAGCATGCTAGTGTTGTATGGGCTACATCAGCTCTGATACATGATGAATACTGGATCTGACTGCACTCGGATAACATCACTGTTCGAGCTCCATTCACTGCTGTTCATTCAGACTGCACAGCGCCCTCTACAGGAGCTGTGGACATGAAATGCACTGAATGGATCTTACCATGGAGACTCCAGCCGTCGCCATCTTGGCTGCGCCTGAGTTATTTTAAATATGCTGCTTCTGTCTGGATGGAGGTCTGTGAGCGTTGACTCTGTTTTGGAGTCTCTAGTGGACGCTTGAGGAACTGCAGGCCCCTGTCGGCTGTGTGTTGGTCCTGGAGGCTTCTGTGTGGGGCGGGTTTAGACCACGCCACCCTCTGCAGGCTTTGTTTATGTTTTATGTTATAAAAGCATGAGTGTGTAGTTCAGACTGTTTAAATGAACTCGGAGCACTCGGAGTTTGTTTAAGAACTTCATTAATAAGGCAACACAAACAGGGTTAAAATGAACATACAGCATTTGACTTTTCACTGTAACAGCTTCTCTATTGTACAATAAGAACTGTTAGCATCGATGCTAACCTGCAGATCAGATCTGGATGTACAGCTATCAGCAGCTTCAAGGGCAGAGTGGCCTCATTCCTGAACACTAGCATCTACCCTCCATGGACAGACATCCCCTCATCACCTTCATATTCATACATCATCATATAAAAATAAAAAGATTTAAAACACACAAGCCGCTCAGACGTTTCCATCTACATGTGAGACCAGTCGCTCAGACTAATGCTACCGATGATTATGCAGCAGACGTGTTGCTTATTTACAGTGAACCCTCTGCACAGTGTCCATCAGTCTGACGTTCCATCAGTTCGTTTGCAGCATGACAGCAGGAAGTGTCGACCTGATGTCATGCATGTCCCAGACTGACTGCAAAGCTGGACAGAGCCAGACCTGCCGTTTTCCTTTGTTTCCAGTCTTTGTGCTAAGCTAAGCTAAGGAGTAGGCCTGTCGCGATAAACAATAAATCAATTAATTGCACGATAAATTAAATGGGATCGATAAGTTTTTCGGCCACGATAAATTACATTTGCACGCTCGTTTGTTTTCCTCTCTCTCTCTGCCTCCCCGCCAAAGAGTCGAAAGGCGTCACTCCGGTGCACAGAGAGCTGTGAAGGAGCAGAACTCCGGTTTAACACTTTGACACAATTCACCAGGAGACTACACATGCTTATGTACACAACGTGCTCTCAGAGAGAGTCCGTGTTAGTGAAGTGAGTTAGTACAGTTAGTACCGTGAAGTCCTCTGTCTTCTTACTGGCGGCACTCGCTGCAGCTCCACCCATTAGTCCTCTCGCCCAGTCCTCTGGTGCCATCTCTGCTGTCAGTTTCTTTATGTGTGTCTGTCTACATGGTGGCGTTTTTAAAATTCTCTGCAGCTGTCTGCAGCGGCCCGATGCGCATACACACACACATACGTGTGTGCACACAAACACACATGCAGACACGTGCACACATACAGGTGAGCCCACTGCTGCAGCAGGTAGAGTGGTGCTGTTCGGCTCTGTTGCTCATGACGTGCTGGGCTGACTTGACTCCATTGACTATGCTCAGATAAGCCATGGTAATAGACCTACCACTACTCATAATAATAATATCAACATTAATATTAATATCATTAATATTAATAATAATAATAGTGTTGATGATTGGGGCCTTTAAGGGTTAAATGTTCTTTAGAAATTAAAGTTTATTGATCTTTAAAGGGTGTACTTGCATTATATGTCGTTATTATATTAGTTGATTTTCTATCTTCTATACTATCGCTTATCGCAATAATCTCTCTTGGCAATTAATCGCCCAGCAAAACCTGTTATCGTGACAGGCCTACTGATGAGCTTTTAATTTTGTAAAACTGATTAGTCAAGCAGTGTTTGAAATGTCCCGTCAGGTCATCGGGTGTGGGTGTCTGAGCTGGTGGCCATCTTGTAAATGATTTCAGTGTTGGTGGGATGCGTGAAAGCCGTTGAAGTCTGGATGGTCTGTGGATGGTCTGTGGACGGACATCAGATCTCGTCCTCACCAGAGACCCCTCCGTGATGTCACCCAGATCTCTCAGACGAGCCGTTTCTTCAAGCTCCATCCTACCAGCGCCTGCATCCACCTGACTCTATGTTAATCCAAATCTGGGCGAAGAGGCGGAGCAGCCGCTCCTCACTCACAGCAGTCACACCGTTCATTTTGGCCTGAAGTCCTTTTTTAACAGTCTGTGGAGACTGACTCCGTTTTGGAGCCAGCCCCAAGTGGACATTGAAGGAACTGCAGCTTCTACAGATCATTCTGAAACCTGACAGACGACCTGGCAGGTCCCAGGAGGAGCATGATGTGTGTCTGGTTGTTGACTTTTAAAAGCTTCTCTGGGTTTGTCCTGGACCTGTCCCAAGCAGTTCCTGGGCCTGGCTCACGTCCAGAGGAGCTGATGGAGGAGGTTTCTGACTCCACAGTGTTCCCCTCGTCTGTCTGTCTGATGTAAATCTGCTCCATTACAGCTCAGGCTGCTGAACCCTTTACAGCGTTAAGAGGATCAGCAGCTCCCAGCATGCTCTGCTCCACCATGTTAGAGCCGCTTTACAACAGGCGCCTCTTATGTCAACACTCAAAACTAATGATGATGGTTTCAGAAGAACCTCCAGCAGGTCCTGAGTTTTATTTCTGCTTGTTTCGTCTCTCACATGTGTTTAAAGTCTGAAGTCCTCCTGGTCTGAGTGCAGCTCTGATGAGACGGCGTGACCCGGATGTTTGTGGGTCGTTTCTAAATCCACTCTTCTAAAGCAGACATGTTCCAGGTTTGGCAGAATTTGGAATGAAGTCGGGTTCTGTAAGATCTAATAAACTGGATCGCTCCGGTGGAACAGTCGGGACAAAGCCCTGGATCCAGGATGCAGGTGTTGTTTTCATGAAAACGCTCCTCACACTCAGCTCAGCTGCGATTTGTGATGCCTGCCGACATCTTTGTTGAAAGGGGGGGGGGAGGCTCCGAGGCTGGATGGTCCATCACAGTCCATCAAAGAGTTTCACGTTGTTTCCTTTGGTGTTTCTGCCGCTGGGTGGTGGTGTGGGGGGGGAGGGGTGGGGTCCTTCAGTTTTTGAGCTCCTGACCCGTTCGACCCTCCACGATGATCACTAAGACCGGCGTCAGGTCCATCAGGTTCTTCAAGATGTCCATGATGTCCTCGTGGCCCTTGGCTCCCTCTATGAACTCCTCCAGGGTCATCTCACCTGAGGGGTCAAAGGTCACATCAAAACACCGTCAGACATCAGCAGGGTCTACGACTCAGAGCTCTCATGAACAGCACCTTCTCCTTTCACATCGATCTTCTCAAATATGAGTGAGACGATCTCCTCAGGGTCGATGTCTCTGTTTCGTGTGATGTCCTGAATGGCCTGCAGGGGGAGACAAAATGACCGATTCAGACAGAAACTACAGTGGAAGGTCTGACTCATGGCTCTGTGCTCGTGTTTTTTAGGACGTGGGTTCAGGCTGAAGGTTTTTCAGAACCTGCTCCTCGCCTGCTGTTTGACCCAGACCTCTGCTGAGGCTCCTCATTTGACCGATGTCCCCTCAGACTGCTCCCGTTTCAGCAGCTTCCTGTCGGCTGATAGATTGAGCTCATTCAGCGGATTAACCCTCATCTAATTTCAGAGATAATCCGGCCCAGTTCCCTGCCCCCTGTGCTGCTGATTCAGGACTCACTGACTCCTCCTGCCTCTCTGCTCCAGATATGAACGCTCTCATCATGTCAGGCACATGACTTTTCATTTATTCAATGGTTGTCTGCCTTTTCATTCCTGTGGGTGAATGTTAGCTTTTAGCATTTTTAAAACGTCTTTGGGCCAAATCAAAAACACCAGTCTGGTGGTACCTGGACTCATGAGGCCTCTCAGGGACCCTTTGGTTTTTAGCTCTGTGTGTGCAGTCTGTGGACGTTTGCTTTACCGAGAAGATGGTCTCCAGCTCCTCCCTGTCGATCTTCCCGTTGCCGTCCTGGTCGAAGAGTTTGAAGTACCACTTGAGCTTCTGGTTGATCTCTCCTTTCAGCATCAGGCTGATGGCTGCGATGTACTCCACGAAGTCGATGTAGCCGTCCTGCAGACAGACACGTTAGCACCCTGAGCATCAGAACACAGCACGGAGAGAGATCATCTAAACCTGAACATCTGGCCTGTTATTCAGTGTGTACTGTCGGACCTCCGGTTTATACTCGGAGGGTAGATGGTGTGTGGACTGAGCACAGTCCTATATGTGCTATTTCTTTGGTGTAAGCTGCGGTACAGAACCTGGCCTCTCCACAGCTCTGAATCCACTTAGCTCGCCATGACCGCACACAGCAGGATAACACCTCCACCTCATAATGCTGTAAGCCAATTTGACACAGAGCCAGTAAGCGTCCCCCTCCACCGGCCACGGCCGCTGCCTGACGGCGCCACCGCTGCTGCAGAGGCTCTGCATGTTTCCCAGCATGCAGCAGGAAAACTCCAAGGTCATTTTTTTTTCTGCAGGCGGTGAGCCCGGCACGTTCAACCGTCATCAAATCATTCACTAATCTAGCCCCAAGAAACACAATGCAAGCGACCAAACGTCTGCTCCTGCTGCTGTTTCTGCACTGCAACCATGAAAGGGTTAATGTAACTCTCTTACGTCCGGCTCAGTGTTTTTGCTGTCTGCTCTGTCTATCATGACCAAAACTGAGTGCAGATCCAGTCCGGATCCAGGTCTGTAACAGACTGTGGTGAGCATGCAGTGTGCTGTGTGTGAGCGCCGTGGAACGCACCCCGTCCATGTCGAAGGTGAAGAAGACCTGCTCCACGTAGCTGTTGGCGTCCTCGTTCATGCCCTTGAGGTTCAGGATGGCCTTCAGCTCGAACAGCGTGATGAGGCCCGACGGAGACTCCCTCATGAACTTGTTGTACCAGTGGTGCATGTCCTCGGCCAGGATGTCGTCCAGGTTTGAGCCGTGGTTCCCCATGGAGACCGGAGAGCAGCTGAACCTCGAGAGAAGGAAGAAGTTTTAACAGCCAGACAGGACGAGCAGGACCCTCCAGGAACTACAAATGGGTTAGAAGTCCGGGGCGAGGCCAGCAGGCTTCAGCAGCAGCAGGAGGCTGGAGCCGGCCTTCATCAGGACTGCAGTGACTCTGCAGGCAAAGAGCAAACCTCAGGACTCTCTAACCCTCTTAGGTCCTGCAGGAAGAATCAAGGAAGCACCAAAAATAACTCCCTAATGAGATCATGGCGCCGGCGCAGGGCTGTGCTGCCAGCAAGGGGAGGCGGCCCGGGCCTGGCTTACATAACCAGCCTTTTCCCCGATGTGTCCACGCAGGACTCGGCTCACTGTGGACCCCTGACGGCTGCAGTGATGAGGCGCCCCTTCCCCCCAGAGCTGCGAACAAACCCTCAGCAACAAGTCAGCGGCTCCACCCGGCTCACAGCACGGCCCTGACCCTAACCCTTCAGAGGAGCAGCTGGTGACATCACAAACTCCCACAATTCCATCTGCCAGGAGGCCTCTGAACTGTGTTCCTTTAAAGCTGCTCCTCAGTCCGACGACTCTTAAACTGAGGAGCAGTGTTCACACGTCTATAAAAACATCTGTCATACACACCAAAGATGGCCGACCGCAAACATTCATCCAGAGGGTCAGCGTCTCCTGTGTGTGTGTCTGTGTGTGTGTAGCTGACACAGCTGACGGCTGCTCTGTGAAGTTTATTCAACACAAGATTTATTTTCATACAATCATCTCTCAGCATGCTAACATGCTACATTTGTTACGTTAAAACAGTGTGGACAGAGCTAGCGATGCTAACACGTGTGCTAACTGTGATGTGTGACTCAGCAGGATGCGGGCTGTGTGTGTCCTCTGTGTGTCCTCTGTGTGTTCTCTGTGTGTCCTCTGTGTGTTCTCTGAGTGTTCTCTGAGTGTCCTCTGTGTGTGTCCTCTGTGTGTTCTCTGTGTGTCCTCTGTGTGTTCTCTGTGTGTTCTCTGTGTGTCCTCTGTGTGTTCTCTGTGTGTCCTCTGTGTGTCCTCTGTGTGTTCTCTGTGTGTGTTCTCTGTGTGTCCTCTGTGTGTTCTCTGTGTGTGTTCTGTGTGTGTTCTCTGTGTGTCCTCTGTGTGTTCTCTGTGTGTTCTCTGTGTGTGTCCTCTGTGTGTTCTCTGTGTGTTCTCTGTGTGTGTTCTCTCTGTGTGTTCTCTCTGTGTGTTCTCTGTGTGTTCTCTGTGTGTTCTCTGTGTGTGTTCTCTGTGTGTTCTCTGTGTGTGTTCTCTGTGTGTTCTCTGTGTGTGTTCTCTGTGTGTCCTCTGTGTGTCCTCTGTGTGTTCTCTGTGTGTTCTCTGTGTGTGTTCTCTGTGTGTCCTCTGTGTGTTCTCTGTGTGTTCTCTGTGTGTGTTCTCTCTGTGTGTGTTCTCTGTGTGTTCTCTCTGTGTGTTCTCTCTGTGTGTTCTCTGTGTGTTCTCTGTGTGTTCTCTGTGTGTGTTCTCTGTGTGTCCTCTGTGTGTTCTCTCTGTGTGTGTTCTCTGTGTGTTCTCTGTGTGTGTTCTCTGTGTGTCCTCTGTGTGTTCTCTGTGTGTTCTCTGTGTGTTCTCTGTGTGTGTTCTCTCTGTGTGTTCTCTCTGTGTGTTCTCTCTGTGTGTTCTCTGTGTGTTCTCTGTGTGTTCTCTCTGTGTGTTCTCTGTGTGTCCTCTGTGTGTTCTCTGTGTGTCCTCTGTGTGTTCTCTGTGTGTTCTCTCTGTGTGTTCTCTCTGTGTGTTCTCTGTGTGTTCTCTGTGTGTTCTCTGTGTGTGTTCTCTGTGTGTCCTCTGTGTGTTCTCTCTGTGTGTGTTCTCTGTGTGTTCTCTGTGTGTTCTCTGTGTGTCCTCTGTGTGTTCTCTGTGTGTTCTCTGTGTGTTCTCTGTGTGTTCTCTGTGTGTGTTCTCTCTGTGTGTTCTCTCTGTGTGTTCTCTCTGTGTGTCCTCTGTGTGTTCTCTGTGTGTTCTCTGTGTGTTCTCTCTGTGTGTTCTCTGTGTGTCCTCTGTGTGTTCTCTGTGTGTCCTCTGTGTGTTCTCTCTGTGTGTGTTCTCTGTGTGTTCTCTGTGTGTGTTCTCTGTGTGTCCTCTGTGTGTTCTCTGTGTGTCCTCTGTGTGTTCTCTGTGTGTTCTCTGTGTGTGTTCTCTGTGTGTTCTCTGTGTGTTCTCTGTGTGTTCTCTGTGTGTTCTCTGTGTGTCCTCTGTGTGTTCTCTGTGTGTTCTCTGTGTGTTCTCTGTGTCCTTGTGCTCATACCTGGACTGTGCCAGCACCAGAGGAACCGGTCAGAGGGCGATGCGTCTTTGGCCTGTCGCCTGTCGTTTCCATGGCGACACAGGATGAAGCCGTCTAATTGGCTGTGGATTTCAGGCCAGGAGTCAATGTCAGTCAGCAGTTGTGTGTCCTCCCAGCGTGCCCCAGGGCTGCGGCTTTGGCATCGGTTTGCAGGACGTCCTCTGCCTTTTGGTGATCTGTCTTATTTCCAGGAGCAGCGAGGTGAGTATCAGAGGATCAAACAGATTACCCAGAATCCAGCAGAGCTGGCGGCGGCGTTTCCTCCCAGGTTTCCCTGTTCCAGCGGGATTATTGGCGATGGCGTCCAGCTGGAGTCCAGCTAGCTGCTTGAAATCCACCCGTCATCGCTCAGGACACTTTGTCCACAGCTGAGCAGGACGTCTGAGGTCAGCTGACCCGCTCCGAGCACGCAACTCTGACACACACCGAGTCACACAACAACCTGAGACCAGGTCCCAGGTCCCAGCATGCATCTGTCTCTGTCATCGTGTTGTGTGTCTTTGTCTTTGTTGTGTGTCATTGTATCTGTGGAGTGCGTGTGTCACTGCGTTTGTTGTGTAGTTTGTTGTGTGTCACTGTGGTTGTTGTGTAGTTTGTTGTGTGTCACTGTGGTTGTTGTGTAGTTTGTTGTGTGTCATTGTGTTTGTTGTGTGTGTCATTGTGTTTGTTGTGTGTGTCTTTGTGTTTGTTGTGTGTGTCATTGTGTTTGTTGTGTGTGTCTTTGTGTGTCTGTGTGTGTTCTAAGAGTTTAAAACAGACAA
>NC_041034.1:533175-542625 GCF_900634625.1 Parambassis ranga | reverse complement strand
ATCATCATCTTCATCCCTCATCATCATCATCACACCTTCATCACCATCATCATCTTCATCACCTTCATCACCATCACCTTCATCATCATCACCATCTTCATCACCTTCATCACCATCACCTTCATCATCATCACCTTCATCTTCATCACCATCACCTTCATCACCATCTTCATCACCTTCACCCTCACCATCACCTTCATCACCATCAGCCCTCACCCCCTCTCTGGCCTGCAGCAGCTGCCTCTCTGCGTTCTGCTTCTTGATGTTGTAATATTGAACTTCGACCTCGTGCGTCAGCTGCAGCCATTTCTGCAGAGCGTCTGGTGGCGCCCAGTGAGCCCGTGACTCCAGCTCCCTCTCAGCCTTCTTCAGCGCTGTGCGAACCTGCGAACAGGAAGGAGTGTGTATCAGTTGGTCAGTCGATGGGTAGAGGGTGAGGCGGCTCTACCTGCTCCAGCTCCTCTTCGGCGTACTTCTGCCGGCTCCTCTCGTTCTCGGCTCCCTCTCGTAGCTCGCGGAGCCGCTGAGCTTCCTGTTTGGCCGAGTTGATCTCGTTCCTCAGTTCCTCCTCCACCTTTACCTTCTCCACCTGAACGCAGCGCTGCTCCTCCTGAGCCTGCAGCAGCCTGACAGGAGGCAACACACCAAGCCTAAGAATGGCACCTGAACGCATCGTCAGTCAGCAACAGGAAGTGTGTGCAGAAACAGCAGTGCTTAATGCACAGCAGCAGGGGGCGCTGTGCAGTGTGTGTATTCTATTTTTAGTGTGAGGACAAACACAGAGCAGCTGAGGGATTTCAGAGAGGAAACTCAGCTGATGCTTTAATGATCCCTACAGACTGGTGTGTGTGTGTGTGTGTCCTCTGTATGTTGGTGTGTATATGCAGGTGTGTGTGTAAGCGTGTGTGTGCAGACTGATCTGCAGGGTTCTCTTTGCCCATATATGGACTTCAGACAGAAAGACTCTGCAGAGGCTGGGCTGGCCTCACACACACAGACACACACACACAGACACACACACACACAGACACACACAGACACACACACAGACACACAGACACACACAGACACACACACAGACACACACACAGCAGATGAGTTATTTCCTCCTGCAGCTGAGTTCTAATTACATAAAATAAATAAAACTAAACAGCTCATGTAGCCTCAGTCTAGCAGCCTGTAGCAGGAACTGGTTCTGGCTCAGTGTGGTTCTGGTTCTGGCTCAGTGTGGTTCTGGTTCTGGTTCAGTGTGGTTCTGGTTCTAGTTCAGTGTGGTTCTGGTTCTGGTTCAGTCTGGGTCAGTGTGGCTGTGGTTCAGTGTGGTTCTGGTTCAGTGTGGTTCTGGTTCTGGCTCAGTGTGGTTCTGGTTCAGTCTGGGTCAGTGTGGTTCTGGTTCAGTGTGGTTCTGGTTCAGTGTGGCTGTGGTTCAGTGTGGTTCTGGTTCTGGTTCAGTGTGGTTCTGGTTCTGGTTCAGTGTGGCTGTGGTTCTGGTTCAGTGTGGTTCTGGTTCTGGGTCAGTGTGGTTCTGGTTCATTGTGGTTCTGGTTCAGTGTGGCTGTGGTTCAGTGTGGTTCTGGTTCAGTGTGGTTCTGGGTCAGTGTGGCTGTGGTTCAGTGTGGCTGCGGTTCTGGTTCAGTGTGGTTCTGGTTCTGGTTCAGTGTGGTTCTGGTTCTGGTTCAGTGTGGCTGTGGTTCTGGTTCAGTGTGGTTCTGGTTCTGGTTCAGTGTGGTTCTGGTTCTGGTTCAGTGTGGCTGTGGTTCTGGTTCAGTGTGGTTCTGGTTCAGTGTGGCTGTGGTTCAGTGTGGTTCTGGTTCAGTGTGGTTCTGGGTCAGTGTGGCTGTGGTTCAGTGTGGTTCTGGTTCAGTGTGGTTCTGGGTCAGTGTGGCTGTGGTTCAGTGTGGCTGCGGTTCTGGTTCAGTGTGGTTCTGGTTCTGGTTCAGTGTGGTTCTGGTTCTGGTTCAGTGTGGCTGTGGTTCTGGTTCAGTGTGGTTCTGGTTCTGGTTCAGTGTGGTTCTGGTTCTGGTTCAGTGTGGCTGTGGTTCTGGTTCAGTGTGGTTCTGGTTCTGGGTCAGTGTGGCTGTGGTGCTCTGACCTCTCCTGCACTTCCAGCAGGCTCTGCTCAGCCCGCTGCAGACCCTCCAGGTCCTTGGTCAGCTTCCCCATGGCTTCTCTGGACTTTCGGGTCTGGACGTACGCAAACCAGCAGCCGCCCAGCGCCATCAGGATGGACACACCCAGAACCAGATCCTTCCATCGGTTATGTTGGCCTGCCACACAAACACACAGACGCTCCAGCTGCATGTAACAAGTATGTACACACACACACACAGACACACACACACACAGACACAGACAGACACACACAAAGACACACACACACAGACAGACACACACACACAAAGACACACACACAGACAGACACACACACACACAGACAGACACACACACAGACAGACACACACAGACACACACACACACACACACAGACACACACACACACACAGACAGACACACACACAGACACACACACACACAGACAGACACACACCTGCTGGCGGTCCGAACAGCACGATGTCGAGGGCTTTCAGCTGCAGTTTCTGAGCGTGACTTCGGTCTAAGATCTTCAGCAGGGACACCGTCAGCGTGGTGTTCTTCACCGCCAGCCTGCAGGGGGACAGTTTGACTAGTACTGAAACCCTCACCTGTTCTCCCTGTGTCTCACTGTGTGTCTCACTGTGTGTCCCACTGTCTCTGTGTCTCACCTGGGCAGGGCTCGTCCGTCCAGCTGCTGCTTCCTGAAGCTTTCTGCATACTGAGGAAGCTCCACACTGAGCAGCCAGTCCTCCACCTGCTGCACCGTCCAGGTGTACACTGAACACACACACACACACAGACACACACACACACAGACACACAGACACACACACACAATATCTGATGTAAAGACATTTCCTGCAGCAGTTTGAATGTTGTCTGCAGTGACATGGTTTCTTCTTCATGTGTTTCCTCCTCCTCCTCCTCCTCCTCCTCCTCCCCCCCCCCCCCCCCCCCCCCTCCCCCCCCCTCCTCCTCCCCCTCCCCCCCCTCCTCCCCCTCCCCCTCCTCCCCCCCTCCTCCTCCTCCTCCTCCTCTGCTTGCTGGTGTGTAGAACAGTTGATGTGTCACCGTCTGTTTACTACAGCAGAACCTCAGATCTCCTGTTTGTTTTTCCTTCAAAAACAAACTGCCCTCCCCCTGCCCTCCCCCTGCCCTCCCCCCTCACCCTCGGAGCTCTTCCAGGCGGTCCACATGTCCTCCACGCTGATGTGCAGGTCGGCTCGATGGAAGCTGCTGTGTTTGGCTTTGGGGTCGTGGAACTTCAGATCCTCCCTGAGAAACTGAGGACAGAGGGGACGGCTGTCAGTCTCACTGCAGTCTGAATGTCACTCATTTATTGTGTCCTCTGTCTCACTTCGTCTGTCTCGGTTGTGTCCACAGTGCCGTCAGCATCTTCGTCCATCAGTTTGTGGATGCTGCAGATCGCCTCAAAGCTCAGGAGGGCGTTCTCATCCTCACACAGCTGCTGGTCTATCACACACAGATCTACAGAGGAGAATCTATCACACACAGATCTACAGAGGAGCGTCTATCACACACAGATCTACAGAGGAGAGTCTATCACACACAGATCTACAGAGGAGAGTCTATCACACACAGATCTACAGAGGAGAGTCTATCACACACAGATCTACAGAGGAGAGTCTATCACACACAGATCTACAGAGGAGCGTCTATCACACACAGATCTACAGAGGAGAGTCTATCACACACAGATCTACAGAGGAGAGTCTATCACACACAGATCTACAGAGGAGCGTCTATCACACACAGATCTACAGAGGAGAGTCTATCACACACAGATCTACAGAGGAGAATCTATCACACACAGATCTATAGAGAGTCTATCACACACAGATCTACAGAGGAGAGTCTATCACACACAGATCTACAGAGGAGAATCTATCACACACAGATCTACAGAGGAGCGTCTATCACACACAGATCTACAGAGGAGAGTCTATCACACACAGATCTACAGAGGAGAATCTATCACACACAGATCTACAGAGGAGCGTCTATCACACACAGATCTACAGAGGAGAGTCTATCACACACAGATCTACCCCCCCCCCCCCCACACACACACACACTGTCAGGTCACATGTAACAGAGCAGCCCCTGAGGAATGTAAACAGGAAGTGAAGGGCAGAGCCTCAGAACAGCTCCTCACAGGGCCTCGTCCTGGATTGGTTGGTTTTGTGGTTGTTTTGTGTCTCTTCAGTTCTGATTGGACTCTCTCAGAGTTCTAACCGCCAGCTCCTGTTAGCCTCAGTTAGCAGCTAGCATCCACAGTCATCCATCACTTATGTGTCGTCATGACGACAGGCAGGGCGAATTCAAACAGATCAGAGCCAGAAGTTCATGACTACATTTGGTCATTTCAGTGTCTGATGGTTCGGCTGAATCTGTGTGTGTGTGTCTGTGTGTGTGTGTCCACTGTGTGTGTGTCTGTGTGTGTGTCCACTGTGTGTGTGTGTCTGTGTGTGTGTGTCTGTGTGTGTGTGTCCACTGTGTGTGTGTCTGTGTGTGTGTGTCCACAGACACTGTGTGTGTGTCCACTGTGTGTGTGTCTGTGTGTGTGTGTCCACTGTGTGTGTCCACTGTGTGTGTGTGTCTGTGTGTGTCTGTGTGTGTCCACTGTGTGTGTGTCCACTGTGTGTGTCTGTGTGTGTGTCCACTGTGTGTGTCCACTGTGTGTGTGTGTCTGTGTGTGTCTGTGTGTGTGTCCACTGTGTGTGTGTGTCTGTGTGTGTGTCCACTGTGTGTGTCTGTGTGTGTGACACACACACAGACACACACAGTGGACAAACCCGCTCAGGTTTCCCTTCATCTGTGGCGACACCACAGAAGAAGACGAGCAGCGGCTGCTGAGGATCTGTGCACCGAGCAGCTGAGGACAGAAATACTCAGATAATAGAATTAAAGAGGAGGAAGGTCGAGCCAAAGTCACACAGAACCAGCTCACACACTACACTTCCCATCATGCATCAGGCGGCACACATTGCACATTGCAGGTTGGATTTTTTGGCCGGGTTGGCAGGCGACAGGAGCAGCACAGTGGCCGTGGCTACGAATACAGTAATAAACGCCACATGTCTGACTTCCTGCAGCGCTGATGCTCACATCACACCTGCAGAGCCGCAGAGCTGAGTGCACGCCGATGTCTGCACACGCTCACAGATCTGCCCCCACTTCCTGTCAGCCAGGGGGCGGGGCCAGAAAAGCCACAACAGAGACGAGGCGGCAGCAGCTCGCCACTGCTTCCTGATGATGTCACAGGAAGCAGTGGGACACACACAGACACACACACAGTGGACACTACACACAGACACAAACACACACAGTGGACACACACAGACACACACACAAACACACACAGTGGACACACACAGACACACACACAGATACACACACAGTGGACACACACAGACACATTCAGCAGACACACAACATGGAGCCGAGGCTGATGGGAAAGTTGTCCTACCTGGCGCCGTGTCGCCGATGGAACCCAGGTGATGGTGGTCCAGGTGGGCGTAGTCGCTCCTGTCCAACCCGCTGTGAGCCTCAACACACACGCTCAGCACGCACACACACACCAGCCACATGCACACACAACCCATGTCTGTGGAGACAGAGGAAGGTGTCAACGGGCCTGGAAGAAAAGCGTCATGTGACCTACTCTTGCTACATCAGATCCGATCAGGTGACAGCAGCACAGACCGCAACACGCCAAACCTGCCCCCAGACCCTGGACCAGCCTGTCTCTGCTGTACAGGGTCTCTGAGGGCTGACTCACTGTTGGAGGCAGCCTCTAGTGGGCACCGGAGGAACTGCAGTGTTGGCTTGGTTTCCCAGCCAATCAGAGAACACCTGAACACAGCGAACACGCCACAAAACTTCATGCTGTCTCCATAGCAACGGTTCCGTCTCATGAGTCACGTGATCCCTTTGGCTAGTTGTGTGTCCTCCAGTGTGTGTCCCATGAGTGTGTGTGTGTGTGGTGGGGGGTGGCTGTATATAGTGATCATGTGTAATAGTGATGCGTTCACTGGCTTCATCTCAGCTGGAGAAACTAAACACCGACTCACTGCGACCATTAATCAATCATCTACAGCCAGCTGAGCCGAGTTATCGATCAGCTTCCGGTCTGCGACAAACTTTTCCTTAAAGTCTGGTCTGTTTTAGAGGTCAGAGGTCACACAGCTGCTCCGTTTCCCACCGAGCCGCGTCTCTCTCAACTGCATAAAACATCCCTCACCTCTAATCCATCGATCCCATCCGATC
Organism: Parambassis ranga; assembly: GCF_900634625.1. Taxonomy (NCBI): domain Eukaryota; kingdom Metazoa; phylum Chordata; class Actinopteri; family Ambassidae; genus Parambassis; species Parambassis ranga. The sequence continues at coordinate 536,241 of NC_041034.1, read as the reverse complement.
CGGTCCGATCGATCCGACGGCGGCTGACCGACACAGGGAGTGACGTTAGAGCGAGATGAAGACCGTCTGTTCCTCACTTCCCGCGAGCCAAACTCACCAAACTGCTGCTGAAAAAAAACACATGAAGCGATCCACCCATGCTGCGTTCACGGACCCGCGCAGAGATCAGGACTCACACCGTGAAAACACCCGAAACACGCGTGTGTCCGGGCAGCAGCGGTGCATTCACGTGCCGCTGTAAAACTGCACCCTCCAAAGGAACTGCATCCTGCTGAGTGGTGCGTTCACTGACAGGTGTGCAGAAAAGCTGCTCAAAAGTCTGGAGTTCAAACTAAAAGCGTGGAATTCCCCACAACAGCCTCTGAACGCCGACCCGTGGGTCTCCTTCCTGTCACATGATCAGTGTTTCAGCTCTGATTGGTTTATTAAGCATCAATGATCTGATCAATAGCCCTCATCCTGGTCGTCTAATTTCCCACAGGCCGGAAAGGTAGCACGTGTCTGCTGCATTGGTGTGATGGCGCCACCCAGCGGTCAGACAGAGGAGGTGTCGTCTAACCGGCGGACAGATGACGAATCAATCGATCAATAGTTTACTCGGACTGTTCCTCTAACGCTGCATGCTGCTCTCTGATTGGCTGTTCGAATTATTTCAGGAACTTATTTTGTTCTCAGCTTTGGACCGAAAAGTCCGGTGTTACACACACACACACACACAGACACACACAGACACACACACACACTCAAACACACACACACACACACACACACAGACACACACAGACACAGATACAGACACACACAGACACAGACACACACAGACACACACACACACACACACACACACACAGACACACACAGACACAGACACACACACACACACACACAGACACACACAGACACAGATACAGACACACACAGACACAGACAGACACAGACACACACAGACACACACACACACACACACACACTCACACAGACACACACAGACACACACACACACACACACAAACACACACACACACACACACAGACACACACACAAACACACACAGACACACACACTCAAACACACACACACACTCACACAGACACACACACACACACATAGACACACAGACACACACACACAGACACACACACACAGACACACACACACAGACACACACACACACACACAGACACACACACAGACACACACACACACAGACAGACACACACATAGACACACACACACAGACACACACACACACACACAGACAGACACAGACACACACACAGACACACACACACACACACACACACACACTCAAACACACACTCACACACACACACTCACACACTCACACACACACAGACACACACACAGACACTCAAACACACACTCACACACTCACACACACACTCACACACTCACACACACACTCACACACACACAGACACACACTGTAAACTTCCTCAAACTTGCTCCACCACTTCCTCTCTCTCTCCTCTCGGACTTCCTCCTCCTTGTCGGCTCTGCCCGCCCAACACTCAGATAGAGATCCGCCGTCCCTCCCTCACACACACACACACACACAGACACACACCCAATCATTCTGTCAGGGAGCTGGACAGAGCGAAGCCGCGAGCCCAGCGAGCAGGACTGATCACCGGTGAGTGTGTGTGTGTGTACTCCGCGCGCGCGTGTTTGATCTCTGTCCAAACCTTTATTGATGAGGACCGTGATTCCTGTCAGCGGATCGATTTCCGACAGATCAATAACTGGAGACTTGGTTCGACCACTCCCAGTGTGTGTGTGTGTGTTTGTCTGTGTGTGTGTGTGTGTGTGTTTAGGCTCGTTGAAACAATCCGTGTAAAAAGCCTACAGAAGCTGATCAGAAGTGATCAATACATGTGATGTTTCAGATGTTTCACCTCGGCTCCTTCACGTTCACAGTAACATCCTCTTCTTCTGTAACAGCAGCTGATCTTCCAGCTGCTCGGCAGCTGTGCTGTGAACACCAGTGTATGAAGAATATTGATACATTATCACTTCAGTATTGATCCCCAGCACAGCCACATCACACACTGTGGCGGTCATCAGGCGTCCATCACAGCGGCGCCACGAGGCCGCCTCCTCCTCAGAGGAAGCTTCAGGTGGCCCGACATATCCCAGAATGCACTGCCTCCAGGAAAGTTCGATGTTTTTAAACGCTAGCGTTAGCGAGCATCTGCTGCAGGTTCCTAGGCAACAGGAACACTGCATCCTGACAAACAGGAAGTCAGACCAGACAGTCTCCTCTAGGAACACCTGATAGGACCACGCCCCCTTCAAAGACACAGACGCCATTTTGATGCTCAGCTGGAACCGTGGTATCAGAAGGTCAGAGGATCTGTGAGGACAGGTTATAGGACCTGACTGCTGACTGGATGAATCATCTGCCACTCACTGTCAGTCAATCAACCAATCAGATCAACAGGAAACACAACAAGCTGCTGGGATCTTTAAAGCTAGCATGTAGCAGCTAGCATGTAGCAGCTAGCATGTAGCAGTTAGCATGTGTGTAGAGGGCTGTTGTGTCTTGGAGACGTGACCACTGATCATGTCAACCAGAGAAAGGTGTCCCAGAGTGAGTTGTGTGTTTGTCTACCTGTTTTGTGTGATGTTGTTGTGTATTTGTTGGCCTTGGTGTGTTGTGTCTTTGTCGATCTGTTTTGGTGTGATGTTGTGTATTTGTCAGCCTTGGTGTGTTGTTGTTTGTGTTTCAAGGCCTGCTTGGGGTGATGTTGTTGTGTATTTGTCAGCCTGCTTGTTGTGGTGTTGTGTGTTTGTCAGCCTTGGTGTGATGTTGTGTGTTTGTCAGCCTGTTTTGTGTGGTGTTGTTGTGTGTTTGTCGGCCTGCTTGGTGTGGTGTTGTTGTGTATTTGCCAGCCTTGGTGTGGTGTTGTTGTGTATTTGCCAGCCTTGGTGTGGTGTTGTGTGTTTGTGTCATGCTGCTGGATGAACAGAGTGTTGGACAAGCCCTTCCTGTTTCGGTTTCGCCACAGTCACTTCCTCTTTGGACGGAGGCGTCTGGTTGTTGG
>NC_041034.1:490675-525675 GCF_900634625.1 Parambassis ranga | reverse complement strand
TTACACAGCAGAAGGATAAAAACCATCGGTGCTGTGATCAGTGGCTGAGCGGCCGCTGCATCGCTACGTTTCTCTGATACATGATCAATACTGGGTCTGACTGACCTCTGATGACATCACTGATCACTGCTGAGCGCCCCCTACAGCAGCCTCCTGATGGAGGCGCTCCGTCAGCCTCACACCTCCACACAGCAGCCTCCGTCAGCCCTCTGGACAGCAGCTCCCCCTGCTGGAGGCAGTGTGTGAGTGTGTGTCTGTGTCTGTGTGTGTGTTGGAGTGTCTGTGTGTCTCTGTGTCTGTGTGTGTCTCTGTGTCTGTGTGTGTGTTGGAGTGTGTGTGTGTCTCTGTGTCTGTGTGTGTCTCTGTGTGTGTGTGTGTGTCTCTGTGTGTGTGAGTGTGTCTCTGTGTGTGTGTCTCTGTGTATGTGTCTCTGTGTGTGTGTGTCTCTGTGTGTGTGTGTCTCTGTGTATGTGTCTCTGTGTGTGTGTGTCTGTGAGTGTGTGTGTGTCTCTGTGTGTGTCTCTGTGTGTGTGTGTGTGTCTCTGTGTATGTGTCTCTGTGTGTGTGTGTCTGTGAGTGTGTGTGTGTGTGTCTGTGTGTCGGTTCAGATTTATTTCAGGATTTGTCAGGAAGCTGCTGCTCAGCTGTGTGACGTCACTGAAGCTGATTTCACTCTCAAATCTCTGGTCCCTGAACACAGCAGCAAACACAGAGCCACTGTCCAGCACACTGTGTGTGTGTGTGTGTGTGTGTGTGTGTAACAGTCGCTCCTCTGTCTACCTGATGCTGACGGTAAATGTCGTCATAGGATGAAGAGCTGAGGATGTAACATATGATCATTCCCCGCCCTCTGGTATGAACAGTGATGATGAGGGCCCCCGTGTGTCCTGCAGCCTTTAACCCCTGATGAACCTGATGTTAGCTCAGAAGCAGCAGCTGTGACCTCGGCGTGCTGCCACACCCTGGTGTCATACCGCTGTGAACAGCCAGGTGGTGCTGTGTGCCTGTGCAGCCCAGCTCGCCTCTGTTGGCGCTGACAGACAGGAAGTGTGCGGTGTGTTGAGCAGTGGAACGGTCCCTCGCGGCTGCAGCGCCCCCTTCAGGAGAGAGGAACTACACACTTACAACAAGCTGCTGTAGACAGGATGTTTGTGACAGACGACAGCACGAGGTCACGATCATGTACATGTCTTTATTGGCCCTGCAGTGTGTGTCGCTCCTCCTCTGTTTATGTGCAAATCAACACGCTTGCAGCACTGCTGAGTGATGTCATCACCCCTTGTGGCCACGGAGCGGCCGCAGGCTGAGGTCTTTGGCGTGGGCGGAGTGACTTCTCTCCTGCAGAGCGGCCGTCGGCTCTCTCGCTGTCCCTGAATGTCTTTAAAGCCTCGCTCAGTATCGCTTGTCCTCGGGCGCCGTGCCCACCATCACCTCCTTGCTGCCAAAGTCCCAGAAGGCCGTCATGTGGAAGGCCATGTTGGAGAAGACCACCAGGTACTCGAAGACGGCAAACAGGGTGTAGACTGAAAGACACAGACAGACAGCACAGACATGTTGCTGTGTTCCAAACTCCCACTCCCAGAATGCAACGCTCCATAACGCTCCGACACATTCACGCCTGAACACGGAGGACTTACCTCCGTCCTCACAGTACTTGTTGTGGCGTCTGAAGAAGTAGGCGGCGGCGGCACAGCAGCTGATGTTGAACAGGAAGAGGCGCAGCTTCCAGCGGTACGACGTGATTTCCTGAAACAGGCAGAGAGACACGCGGCGTTCAAACTCTGCTGGACAACAAGGCGTCTCCGTGGTGGACCGACGTCTGCCTGTCTCTCAGTGAGCAGGCGGCGGTTTCAGCCGGCAGCCATCTTTGTTTCTCATGTTTGAGGGCGGTTTGTTTACCTCCTGGTTCACGTAGTGTCTCCTGATCACATACCACAGCCTGCACGTAATGAGCATGTGCAGCAGCGAGCTCGCTATGAAAGTGATGAAACCGTTTTTATGAACACCTGCAGAGACAAACAGGCCTCCATCAGCACCACACACCAGCTGGTTCCTGACATCAACAGAAGGACAAACACTCGCCGCTCATCATCGCGGCTTCCTGACTTCTTGATGCTCCTTGAATGCATCATTTGTGAAAATCTGACTACTACACACCAGAAAACTACAAACCCTGCGCTGCTCAGCACACCTGAGAACTGAAGGCGAGTCCTGCGGAAGGAGGCGGGTCGGCCCGGCGGGCTGTACTCACTGTAGGTTTCTGTGGACGACACGTAGGTGAGCAGCAGCAGGCCGGTGTTCTCGGCGAGGCTGCAGAGAAGAGCCAGCCCGCTCAGCAGCAGCTCCGGCAGCCGGCTGGCGAAGCGGCCGCGGTAGAAGCTGAAATAAGCAGCAGCCACCAGAAAGCGCGGCGCCGAGTGCAGACCGATGCAGCAGCGCCACACGTAGCGCTCCGGCACGCGGCTGATGGCAGAGCTGATGGACGGGAGGTAGTTTGACACCTGGAGGACAGGACAGGAAAATGTCTCAGACCCAGGAGAGGTGGCTCATCCTGTTACTATGGCAACCTGAGGAGTGAGCTCCAAGAACCTATCACTGAGGAGACATGAGGTGAGTGAGTGTGTGTGTGTGTGTGTTTGTGTGTGAGTGAGTGAGTGAGTGTGTGTGTGTGTGTGTGAGAGTGAGTGTGTGTGTTTGTGTGTGAGTGACTGAGTGAGTGTGTGAGTGTGTGTGTTGTTGTCTTTGCACCTGTACACACAGTGAAGGACCACAGCCACCTCGGTGTGTGTGTGTGTGTGTGTGTGTGTGTGTGTGTGTGTGTGTGTGTGTGTGTGTACCTGGCAGTGTGTGTACGTGGAGTCCTCAAAGTGGTAAATGAGGGAGATGAAGAGGCAGGCGATGAGTCCGGTCAGGGGCAGCAGAACCGTCACCACAGCGAAGCTGGTGAAAGGCAGCCGGACGAGCGGCCGGTCCCGGTCCAGGCTGCTGTACGGACCCTGCAGCATCCTGGACAGACACAGATTCTGTCCTCAGACTGAGAGCCAGAGGACAGTGCAGGACACTGAAACACACGGGGCCTCCTCACTGAACACGTCAGAGGACTAACGGAGTCCTGACTGCTGACGGAGGCCCGGCGGGGTCATCTGCTGAAGCTGCTGCACAGCGCCACAGGCTGGTTAGACCCTGACGGTACTTCCTGTAGTGTGGGATGATGATGATGATGATGATGAAGCTCTCGTGTTTACCTCGCAGCCGCTGAACGTGTCCGCGGCTCCACCCGTGGATCCTGCAGTTCGTGGGTTAAACACTCACCTCACAGCTCTCCAGCCGGCCTCCGCCCGCGGCTCCGCTCCGCCATTCACCCTCCGTCAGATGTAGCCCAGGAGCTAATCCCGTTAGCCCGGATTATCCTGGTCAGCCTGGTCTGAACGTCCCTCTGACCCGGCTCGGCCGAACAGTCTTTCAGCCAGACTCCCTCTGAGCGGCGGCTCCGCTCCGCTACAGCCAGCCACACACTCACGGTCCTGTCCGCTCACCGGCACCGCACCACAAACTACTTCCGGTCCCCCGGTGTCTACTTCCGGTCGCTCCCGGAAGTATCTTTTTATGCCAGTATTATTGTTGTTGTTGTGTTTTAGGTATGTTTAGAATACTTTATAGTTAAAATTAAACAATACTTTTTATTTTCTACTAAAACATTATTATAAACAACTTTGTATTATGTCTTTAAAATGATTTTATTCTCTTACAGTGGGATTGAATCAATAAAAACACAGATGTTTACAGAACCATGCAGACAGCTCAGGTTCCTCTGCTGGATGTTCCTTCAATAGCTTTTTAAGTACTGTGCTTTATTTTCATACTTTTATACTTGTTTGCATTAATGAATGTTGTTTAAGCATTGAGTGTGTGTGTGTGTGTGTGTGTGTGTGTGTCAGATGGAAACTACGTGTCCTGAGGTTGAACTGAAGGGAACAACACCATAAAAACATTTATGGTTTTAGGACACTGAGCAGAGAAACCAGCTGCTGTGTTTTAAGTGAGTGGGTGTGTGTGTGAGTGTGTGTGTGTGTGAGTGAGTGTGTGTGAGCGTGTGTGTGTGAGCGTGTGTGTGTGAGTGTGTGAGCGTGTGTGTGTGTGAGTGTGTGAGTGTGTGTGTGTGTGTGAGTGAGTGTGTGTGTGTGTGTGTGTGTGTGTGTGTGAGTGTGTGCGTGTGTGTGAGTGAGTGTGTGTGTGTGTGTGTGTGTGTGTGTGAGTGTGTGCGTGTGTGTGAGTGAGTGTGTGTGTGTGTGTGTGAGTGAGTGTGTGTGTGTGTGTGTGTGTGTGTGTGAGTGAGTGTGTGTGTGTGTGTGTGTGTGAGTGAGTGTGAGTGTGTGTGTGTGTGTGTGAGTGTGTGCGTGTGTGTGAGTGAGTGTGTGTGTGTGTGTGTGAGTGTGTGCGTGTGTGTGAGTGAGTGTGTGTGTGTGTGTGTGTGTGAGTGAGTGTGTGTGTGTGTGTGTGTGTGAGTGAGTGTGTGTGTGTGTGTGTGTGTTGTATAGGCAGTGAAGGGATAATATGTGCCATAAGGAGGGAAAGGGTAAAGATAAGAAACACAGACATAGAGAATGTTATGCTCATGAACAGTTCTTATATAGTGTTTATAGTTTTTACATAGAATTAGTGTGAATGTGTGGGTTTTATTTTATTTTTATTTTAGGAGTGGTAGACACATATAATACAACCTGGACAGATCTGTCAGGCTCCTGGTAACAGGAGGGCCTCCATGGTGTTAAAGCCGCCTTCAGAGACAGCGAGCTCCACCCACTCTCTGTTAGTTGTGGTTTCAGAGTACGGCTCATATAAGAGCAGGCTGCTGGGTGTGGTGCAGTTCAGCCCTCACTGAGCACAGTTACAACATAACTTTGCCTTATCTGACAAGATGAATACAAGAAGAAACGAAAGAGGATATGAAGAAAATTTTGTCCCTGGACGACACTTGAAGCTGAATGAGTTGAGAGCGGAAGCTGAAGCTGTAGGTCTGAGTAACCAGTACCTCTTTAAGAACAACATCCCCGAATACCCGAGACCTGAGTTTCATGTGACTCATCTGAAGCATGACACAGAGCAGCATGGGCTACGTGGGATCATGGAGGACCTGGGCTTCAAGAATCCAGGCACAGGCTCCCTGCTGTGGTGGAGTCTGGCTGTGGGGCCGGAGGAGATCACGTCAGCAGAGAGGAGGCTCCTGGAGACCAGCTTCCCAGACCAGACTGATGAGCAGGCCGCCAAGCAGCAGAGCTTCTTGTGGAAGTTTGCCAGCTCCCCGGCCTTCCTGGAGACGTCCAGGCTGGGCTCGTACCGCTTCACCTTCCCCCTGCAGGAGGTACTGAAGGCCTACAGCCAGCAGGTAACTCTTCCTAAAGGACAAACATCAGACCAGTGAGCTCAGCTGTGCTGGGTTTGCACTTTAGACTGTGGAGACTTAAACTATACATTTAAAATGGTTAAAAGAATGTACGAAGCTCCAAACTCATCAGGGGGATTTGTCCCACATGTTTCAAAGGTTTGGAGGTCTTCAGCTGAGGAAGAGTAGCTGACCTCTGAGGGTTAACTAAGCTTGATGAAATCCTCCTCTGTCTTTCACAGTTCTGCTCCGGTGGACAGCCTGTCATGCGGGTGTTTAAGACCATCCTGTACAAACAGGAAGTCGTGTACGTTGTGCTGGTCCACAGTCCGGACAGTGACGAGCTCTTCTCAGGGTACCCCTTGCTGACCGACGACCCCAACGCTGTCTGCTCCTACAGAGACAACTGCTTCATCTGGAGGCCTGAGGCCACGTGTGAGACACACAGGTCAGAGCAGAGTGTGGATCTAACCCGTCTGACCCGGTGGTGTTGACTGATCCACCACCTTCTATGTTAAAAACAGAGCTCTGTCCTGTCTGTTGTGAAGATGTCCTCACATCATTGTGTCCGGTCTTCAGGTACCAGCTGATCACCAGACCTGATGAGAACCAGATGGAGGTCTTGGAGCTGTCTGGGTATGACACGACGTTTTATGTCTGGGATAATGTTGCTGTGGCCCTGCACATGGACAACAACCAGGTACTGCATCCGCACCCGATCATGTGACAGAACATCATTCTTCTTCTGTCCGTCCATCAGAGGAGGACTCTCTTTCACTGTGGTCTTTTCCAGGTGCTGACGTTTGATGCTGACCAACTGAGGCAGAATCTAAAGTTCTGCAGTCCTGGTTACCCACCGATATCTCGTTCTATCCGCTTTGATAGTTTTGAGAAGGCACAGGAAGTGGTTCAAAGACTGTGGCCGGACTACGACTCCCCGCTGCAGGAGACATCTTCACTCCAGGAGATCTTCGGTGCCTGACTTCAGACTGGTGTTTTTTTTTTAGCTAGCTCACTAATCTTAGCCTCTTTGCTTGTGTCGTGACCTTCCCTGGTCACCCCGGATCGTCAGATTCCGTCTCCTGTATTCAGAACATTGAGTGAAAGAAAATACCCTGGGTTTTGTAGTTTCACCTTTATAAAGGGAGAACACACCGTGAACACAGGCCTTTCAGTCTGCTTCACTCCCGTCCATAAGTGTTCTGCCCCTCCCCTGGACACAGGCTTGTTTTATTGAAAGTTGAGGTACATTTGCATAATAGATAAACAGTTCTTCAAGACCCTCGTTGGTATTCCCATATTGGGACATGTTGCCCCTTTATCTCCACCTACTAATTATCATAATTGGTCTAACATATTCATGACTATGAAACCCTTTGTCCCTTCTATGTTGGATGATTTATCTTAGTCCATGCCTCCTAGTGCTTCGGCCTTCACCGCATCAAAGAGTTCCTCCCTAACTCTCTGTAAGAGTTATAGATGTGTTTTTCTCTAAGTGTAAGCTTATATAATCAAATACATACGTGGTCTGTATCATGTCAGTGCGTAAATAACCTTGTATACTTCACACTTGCTAATGCTGTACTAACATAAAGTTTAAATAGATCACTGCAACACAAACCCACAGGTGCCTCTGTGTGTCTGAGTTGTGTAGCTGTTGTGAATGCAGTGGGGGTGAGGAGGTCAGATCAGGGTTAGAGTCCTCCTCTGTGACACACAGAGGTTTTTAAAGCTGTAAGCGCAGAGAACTGTCCACCCTGTCCCATGACTTAGATGATCATGTCATGCTTCATTCCCTCCACTGGTCTGTATCCATGCATCATATTGTGCTCATACTGTACTGGACTCTGATTGGATTTTAGTGACTCTTATACTCTGTACTTAACTGTGTTTAATGTAACCTGATACCTCTGGCACAAGAATTTCCTTGGGGATTAATAAAGTTTGATCTGCTCTGATCTTCATGCATGTAATCAACAAACTGTTCAGCCATGCTTTCAGAATCTCTTCAGAACCGACAATCCTCTGACACAACAGTGACATAACACAAGCAGCTGGTTTCATCCTCTGCCTCAGTCTTCAACCTAATACTGGTCACAAATGAAATCCCTCCTCTCTGCACATCAGCTTATGTTCTGCCCAGTTTAAAGGTGGAGATCCAACAGCTTTAAATAATTATAGACCAACTGCCAAAGGACCTGTCCTGGCTCAGCAGGTGGAGTCCCTCATCTGTCAGGGTGTGTGGGTGGTGGACCCAAACGCAGGAGGCAAAACAAGAGTTCTTTATTTTAGTCGGGGCCTTCCTGATCACTCTTATCTTAGAAACACCGGTCTCACAGGTAAGAACTAAGGATGGTCCTCTGACACCCGAGGCTTCGACACATGCGCGGTAGCTCATAAAGCAATTGTTTCGAACCACTGTTCCGAGGCTTGCTTCGGTCATGTGACTAGTGACGTTTGAACCACTTCAGTGACGTTTGAAGCAGTTGAGTGCTTCGAACCATGTGATTGGTTCGGTTTGTCATGTGAATCACCAATGAACCGCAAAACAGACTTTCCTATGCATTTCAAGTATTCTTAACACAACATATGTGATTATAATTATTATTTTATATTATCAGTAATTATCCATGTCAAATCCCATAGCAGCGCAACTGAAATGTGATATTATTTCTAGGTCCGTCATAGTCAAACGTAAGTGCCTGCTTTAGGAAAAATCATGTGACTTACGTCATATGAAACACTTCACTCCTTTACACAGGATTGAAACCCTGCCACTAGGTTTGTGTTACTTACTGCAATTAAACATCTAAACAATATATTAGTATAATGGTAATAACATCTTTCTTTAATACTGTATTGTGTTAGCTTGAAACCAGTGAAACCTGTAGTGGAACGAGACTGTGCATGGGCAGTCAAATCCCAAAGATCCAAAGATCCATGAACCAATAACACACACTGCAGTTCAATTTATTCACCACTAGATGTCCTACTCGAGCTACTGTGTCATTGAAGCCTCGAGTAATGAACCTTTTTCTTGAATCAGGTGTCGAGGCTTCAACAAAGCCGTCGTTTAGGGTTAATTTGACCGTGGTTCCCTTTTCTGTTCTTGTTTTTTATTCTGGTCTTCAAGCAGACAGATCAACAACCAGTAAGACGGACGTGTTCGTTCTGAGCTCTGGGTTCTTCTGGGCCGCTGTGCCGAACCTGTTCTCTGCTCCTCCTGATCTATGAGTAAAGTCATCAGACAATGTGTCCGTACGTTTTGAATGAAATGACTTAGTAGTAATTTCAGTATTATTATTAACCCTTTGCGTCCGTTTGGTCCGCTGGTCAGTGTTCGTTACTTTGAGTGGACGTTTATTTTGTGAGCTGAAGAGGAGGAGGCCATCTGGAGACCTGCCTTCATCCATCAGTCCAGTGTGGTCACCAGTAGTGCTTTCGGTCAGTGGGCCTTTCTCTCTCCCTCTCTCTCCTCTTATGCAGGCCATTAGTCCGATCTTTAGTCTGACTGAACGTTTGAATCCACAGGTGAGTGTCATGTGTGTTCTCGGTGGTGGGGGGGTTAATGTGGCCGCCCCACGCCATGACTGTGTCAACTGTTCAAAATCAAAGTGTGCCGCTCTCAGCCTCCGATCACCCGTGTGCACACTTCGTATCGTTCGCCATGCGCGCTCACACGTGCACTTGTTACACCTCAATGTAGTCATTAGTGTTTCTAAAGACCTGTCAATACCTGCTGATCAGTGATGTGTTACTGGGAGCCCGTTTCATAAAGCAGGTGTAGTGAGGTCTGCTCGGCCTACAGGAGTCATGTCCTCCATCTTCAGCTACCTTCAACAATCATTAAAGAGTTAACACACACACACACACACACACACACACCAGCTGTGATCAGTGTTAATGTGTTCCTTGTAGGAAGTCTCCAGAAGCTAAGACCAAGTTTTTGTTTTGCTGGTTTTTTCATGGCTGGTGTCGGCCGCGCCCCTGACCTGCTGCTGTGTTTGAATAGAATATACTTAATTAATCCCTTTGGGAAGGTCCCTCAGGGAAATTTGGGTAAAGAAAGAATGACTCGATGAATTTGACGCCGCATTTCATTTGAAACATTTACCCATGTTGTGTGAGCGGCGGTGAAGACATGAAGAGGAGGAGGCTCTACAAAAAGGTTTGTGCATCTCTGAACGAGAGCTCCTTTGATGTGTTGAATAGAAGGACCTGCTAACATGTGATCTTTAGTGCCTGAGCCATGAGGTCTGCACGTCTCGGTGAGTCCTTCATCCAGAGGGCGATGCATGGACTGGTCAGTACATTATCTGAGTTAGCCGAGCTACAAGCTGCTCCCTGAACCTGATGTTTGCATGTTCTTCTCCCTGTTCTTTGTCTTTCAGGCTCACATTCAGCCCCAGCAGTGAGAGACCTGCTCAGACTGCTGCTGGTCCATCTGGGTGATCACACTGGAGAGGAAACAGGAAGTAGGAGGAGCTTCTCGTTGACCTCAGTGATGGTGGTCGCCCTGTGGAGGTGAGCAGAGCTGCAGTGTTTGAAAGGATTGATCACAGGCTGCTGGCTGTCATGGAGGAGACTGAGGACGCTGTGACGGCTGCTGACGTCAGACGGTGAGTAACATGTGGTGAAACTTTGAACCGGGTCCAAATGGATGAAGGAAGCCCAGAACTTCAAGAAGCCTCTGCAGTGTTGCAGTGTTAAAGCAAGTCAAATGTTCAGGGGCAGATCTTACTCCTCACTGACTCTAACCCGGGTCAGAGGAAGCCGTGCCCTCTGACCCGGGTCAGAGGAAGCCGTGCCCTCTGACCCGGGTCAGAGGAAGCCGTGCCCTCTGACCCGGGTCAGAGGAAGCCGTGCCCTCTGACCCGGGTCAGAGGAAGCCGTGCCCTCTGACCTGTGGACTCCTCCTGATGTGCTGCTCACAGCTGTCTTTGATGCAGGTCCTTGGAGGAGGAGTCCCTGAGGCTGATTATTCTGGGATCTTTGCTGTGTTTCCTGTCCTCAGGTCCTGGGCGGCTGCTCAGAGGCTCGGGCCTGACGGCCTCCTACTCCTGGCTGAGGACCAGGGGTCTGACCTGGAGGTGAACACAGTGCTGGCTGAGGTGTGCTCCAACACTGCCCCTCTTCATATAGGAGCGAAGAGGAAGAGGAGGGTGACCTGTTGACGTGTGTGTTCAGGATCAGTGCTGGTCTGTGATGTGGAGCCACATGGATCAGACTCTGCTGCCATTGGACGAACAGACTGGAGCTTCAAGTGTCTCTGTAAGACTTTGTGTTCTAATAATGAACTCTCTCCTGCTTCTTGTTTGTCGCAGCTTCAGACTAAGGAAACACAGTTCATGTTTGCCAACTGCAAAAACCACCAGTTAAAGATCGGGAGCTGCTTGGAGCTCAGTCTGACTCTGTATGGAGAGGGCCCGTCAGACTGAAGCCAAGCCTCGCCAGGCCGAGGACCCCGAGTTTTTATGTCATCTTCCAGGATGTGACTTGAGAGGAGGCGGTCAGCTCTAGAACCTCTTACTCAGACCTGACCCCCTTCACAGCTCCTGTGAGGAGCTTCTGGCCTCCTTTCCAGCCTGTATCACACCAGCTCCTCATAGTCAGCAGCGTGCGTGGAGACGGCATCTGTGGAGGATCAGGAGCCAGCAAGAAGAGCTGCCATGGTCAGACCAAGACCTGTGGTCAGTGTGAGACCCAGACCTGTGGTCAGTGTGAGACCTGTGGTCAGTGTGAGACCTGTGGTCAGTGTGAGACCTGTGGTCAGTGTGAGACCCAGACCCAGACCCGTGGTCAGAGTCAGACCCAGACCCGTGGTCAGGGTCAGAGTCAGACCCAGACCCGTGGTCAGGGTCAGAGTCAGACCCAGACCCGTGGTCAGAGTCAGACCCAGACCCGTGGTCAGTCCAAGGATGAAGCTGCTGGTCATACCAGCATCCGGACAGACCGTCGGTGTGCAGGACTATGATACAGAAACAAAGATCAGTTCCTGGTCACTTTGGCTCTTCATTGTTGTGTACGTGCTTGCTGTTGATGACATGTTTGTTTGTCTGGTCATCGGTCAGACTCGGCTTCTCTGCAGCCTTCCAGCCCCGCTGGACGTCCTAATGCTTCTTAAGAGTGAGTTCAGGGGACTCGGCTGCTAAAGAAAACCATAACTACAGCGGGTCTCCTCTGTCCCCTCCTCCCACGGTCTTCACATGTGCATGTTTGTTCAGTGGTGGATGTTTGAGTTGAATTTCAGAATACTAGGAAACACTGCCATCTTGTGGCCAAGAACTGGAACTAAAGCCTCCGCCCTTTCTGTATCATTTTGCTGTCGATTAGAATCTAACAGCTTCAACAACCAGCTGGACCACACAGTCAGAGTCAGTGTGATGCTTCTCATTGCTTTATTGATTCTAACAGAAGGAACCAGCAGGGGTCAGCACCAAGTGACCCAGTAAAGGCTCAGATGTCACAGTGTCCTCATGGAGACTGGTTCAGAAGGACACGTCTTTACAGGGACGTTTGGAGCCTCTTTGACTGCAGGTGTGGAAGACAGAGAGACAACAGTAAGACAACCAGGGTCTGTCAATCAAAGCACAGGACATCAGGTCAGACTGTGTGTGTCTCTCTGTGTGTGTCTGTGTGTGTGTGTGTGTGTCTGTGTGTGTCTTACCCTCCAACATGTCCACTTGCCGTCTCCCATTAAAGGAGAAGTTTCCCCAGGTCTCCTCCGTGCTCGTCTCTGTGAAGAGGGACACAGTTACTCCTCAGACCCTGCACCAGCATCAAAGATGGCGGACAGACAGTGAATGACCTCTGACCTCAGTTTCTGCAGTGCTGGTCCATATTTGGCCCTCAGCTCTGCCACTCGCTCCTTGATCTGCTGGATCACTGCTTCACGATCAACGTCTCCATGATGTCCATTGTTCCCATGATGTCCATTGTTCCCATGATGTCCATTGTTCCCATGATGTCCATTGTTCCCATGATCATTATTGTTCCCATGATGTTTATCATTTGCAGACGACTCTGCAGCTGCACAGTGAGGAGGAAGAGGAGGAAGAGGAGGAGGAAGAGGAGCACCAATCAGACGCTTTCATGAAGAATCACACAAAGACATCGTCTGCTGCTGGGAACTGTCCCAGGTTAGCCTGTGCTGAAAGCTAGCCGGCTAACAGCTAACCCACTCAGACAGCATTTCTGACAGCAGGCTAGCTATAAGCTACACTGCTGTTTACAGATGCTAACATTAGCCGCTAGGCTAGCATCACATAGTAATAGATTACTGACTGACACACACAGACTCACACACACAGAGACACACAGACAGACACACAGACAAAGACACACACAGACACACACACACAGACAAAGACACACACAGACACACACACAGACAGACACACACACAGACACACACAGACATCTTTACCCAGAGCGATGAGTGTGATGGCCAGCACTGGAACACACAGAGTTTGTGGTCAGATTTTGTACAGTGTTGTGTTGAATAAAAACACACTTCCTGTGCAGTGACACTCACCGGCCAGCAGGGTGAACCTGAGCTTCATCATGTTGGATCCTGTCGTAGGAGTGAGCGAGAAGTTTCTCTTCAAGGAAGCTGAAGAAGCTGAAGTGTGGTCTGAGAGCAGCCGACCTTTTATAGTGTGACAGAGCACGTGTGGCCGCCGCCGGCCTCACGGCGAGCTGTGTGTTCATGCAGAAACGCCGCCAGCCTGTACCTGCCTTTAAAAGTCAATGTTTGATGAGGATCTCCCTGAGGAGCTGGTGGAGGCGCAGACACGGATCTGTCATCCAGCAGGTCTGCAGCGTGTGCTCCAGGCCTCTGCAGCTCACAGGTGTGTCTCTGTGCTGCTTTGTACAGTTGCTGTGTGTGTGTCTGTGTGTGTGTGTGTGTCTCTGTGTGTGTGTGTGTGTCTCTGTGTGTGTGTCTGTGTCTCTGTGTCTGTGTGTAGCTGTCTGTGTGTGTCTCTGTGTGTGTGTGTCTGTGTGTGTGTGTCTGTTTGTGTCTGTGTGTGTAGCTGTGTCTCTGTGTGTGTGTGTGTGTGTCTCTGTGTGTGTGTGTGTGTGTTTATCCAGCAGCTTCTCTGGATCAATATTTTCTTTTCATTGACTCTAAGCTGCTTCTGAACACGTTGTGTGTGAGTTATTCATGTTTAATGATCCAGGTGAACTCAGGACGTCCTTCATGTAAAACAGCTGTGTATGAAACAAGACTTCTGTTTGTACCCGCGGCCTGACGGGGACACACAGGACGGGACTGAAAGGAGACGTCTCCACACAGCTGTGTGTCTGTGTGTGTGTAGCTGTGTGTGTGTGTCTGTGTCTGTGTGTGTGTTGCAGACACAAAGTCTTTCTGTCCAGTGTCTCTGTGTAAACACGCCTCCTGCTTTAAACTGCCTTCATTGTGACACACATTAACAAGCACTGAGCTACACACACACAGACACACACAGTGTTGTGCGCCCCTCCTCCAGTCACACTGTCCTGTTGTGGTGCTCTGACTGGACTCACACGCTGACAGCATGGCCGCCATCTCGCCTCGGACACATCGCACCGTCATCTCTGTCCTCTTCATTCTGTCAGGTGGGGCGACACACACACACACACGCACACACACACTTTCACTCTCACACACACACAGACACTCTCACTCACTCACTCACTCACACACAGACACACACACACTCACACACAGACACACACACACACACTCACACACAGACACACACTCACACTCACACACAGACACACACACTCACTCACTCACTCACACACAGACACACACACACACTCACACTCACACACACACACACTTTCACTCTCACACACACACACGCACACACACACTTTCACTCTCACACACACAGACACTCTCACTCACTCACTCACTCACACACAGACACACACACACACTCACACACACACACTTTCACTCTCACACACACACACGCACACACACAGACACACACACTCACTCACTCTCACACACTCACACACAGACACTCTCTCTCACTCACTCACTCACACACAGACACACACACACTCACACACAGACACACACACACTCACACACAGACACACACTCACACACAGACACACACACTCACTCACACACACACACACTTTCACTCACACACACAGACACACACACAGACACACACACTCACTCACTCACACACAGACACACACACACTCACACACAGACACACACACTCACTCACACACACACACTTTCACTCACACACACAGACACTCACACACAGACACACACACACTCACTCACTCTCACACACTCACACACAGACACACTCACACACTCTCTCTCACACACACACTCACTCTCACACACAGACACACACACACACTCTCTGACTGCAGGTGTGGACACAGCAGCCAGTGTCTTTGCTTCACACGTGTTCCTTTGTGTGTTTCTCGTTGTTTTGTGTACTGAACATTGTGTTGTGCGCTCTGTGTGTGTCCTTGTGCTGCAGGGGAACAGTTTTTTCTTGCTTCCTGTTTCAAAGTGACAGAGGGGGGCATGGCCTCTCTGTCCTGTCAGTACTCGGTGAAGCGCTTTGGACTCAGCCGGGTCTGCTGGGGCCGCGGCTGCGGGACCTTCTGGTGCAGCAGCATCGTGGTGCAGACGGACGAGCACGGCGTCGTCTCTAAGGTGAGGCTCTGACACTGACGGGCTGCGTCCCTTCAGCCTCTCACCCCGCCCTGCTGCTGCTGCAGGTGTCGGACCGGTACCGGCTGACCGGGAACGTCCTGGACGGACAGATGGACCTGGACATCGTCGGTGTGAGGCGGACGGACAGCGGGCCGTACTGCTGCAGGGTGGACATCGACGGGCTGTTCAACGACAAAAAGGTGATCATGAACCTGCGCGTGGTCCGAGGTGAGCGGCGTTCTCTCGGCACCGTTGCATCGTGGCTTCTTCGGCTAATCTGGTTTCCCTCCTCAGCTCTGGTCACCACTCGTCCAACGACGACGACACCCGACCCAGCCACGGAGCCTCTGACCTCCACAGGTGAGCTGGGGACAGGTGGAGCTTCGCTCTTTGTGTTTGCGGCTGTTTGAGCGGTTTGCGTGTCTTCGTAGTGAACTGGAAAACCCGGCTGTCGTCTCAGCTGGACCTCCTGAGGAGGAACTCCACCCTGCTGCACTCCGTCCCCGTAAGTCGTCACTGACCTCCACCGGGCTGTTTCTGGTACCCTCACAGATTCCAGCTTAGCACTCCTGGTTCATATCAAAGATAAAGGTCCACCGGCTGGGGAACAGCACGCCATCTGCTGGACGATGGAACTGTGGGCGCCAACACAGAGTGTCAAACCTGCAGTTCCTCCGGTGTCCACCTGGGGCTCTACCAGTGCCCTGTGTACAGCAGAACCCGCAGTAACCTCTGTCTGTCTCTGCCTCTGGGCCAGGTGGAGGACTCCCGGCCGTCTCTGTCCCTGCAGATCAACGTCCCCGTCCTGTCCCTGTCCCTCAGCGTCCTGATGGTCGTGGCTTCGGTCTTCCTCTTGCTGGCCTTCAGACGTACGTGGTCTCCATCACAGGTTGTGAAATGCAGCTGTTGGCTTGTCGTCCCTGAACGTCTCACTCATGTCTTTGTTTCCGCCGCAGGCTACAGACGGGCCCTGAAGCCCAGCTGGTGAGTTCAGTGTGACGCGCGGCAGGATGCATTGTGGGACATTTTGAGGGAGCTGAAGCTAGAAAGTCTGGGCTGTGTGTTTGTGGTGGTTTTCTGGAGCATGTGACGTGCACTGAGTCTGCCCTGCTGTCTGTCCTCCAGCTTCTCCACTGATGGACCTCCTCACATCATCTACGAGATCCGGATGAGGCGGCCCGTTCAGGAGAACATCTACACTCTGGACTAGAGCTCCGAGCTGCGCGCTGGTTCCTGTGTGTCACAATAAAGACAATAAAAGCAGAACTGCCCGTCAGCGCCTGAGTGTGTGTGTGTGGAGGGGGGGGGGGGTCATCGGGCAGCTTCTGAACAGCTGTTTGAACACAAGTTTAACCCTTGAGGGTCCAGATGTGTACACTCTGGAGTTTGATGCTTAACATTTCAGTTCAGGTGCCGAGTGTATGACACGTGGTCAGGAGGTTCTGCGTAATTGAAAACACAGCTTACCCTGTTGTAAGGAGTAGGTGAAGGTACAGCACAGTATGTCTGAGCCCACTGACTCCCACTATAAACAAGTCTGTGATCCACTCTGATCCTCACAGCAAACAAACACTACACATTTCAACCACCAGATGGAGGCAGAGCTGACTTACAAGGTTTCTGTGTGTGTGTGTGTGTGTGTGTCTCTCTCTGTGTGTGTGTGTGTGTGTCTCTGTGTGTGTGTGTGTCTCTGTGTGTGTGTCTCTGTCTGTGTGTCTCTGTGTGTGTGTGTCTCTGTCTGTCTGTGTGTCTCTGTGTGTGTGTGTGTGTGTGTGTCTGTGTCTCTGTGTGTGTGTCTGTGTGTCTCTGTGTGTGTGTCTGTGTGTCTCTGTGTGTGTGTGTCTCTGTGTGTGTGTCTGTGTGTCTCTGTGTGTGTGTGTGTGTCTCTGTGTGTGTGTCTCTGTCTGTCTCTGTGTCTCTGTGTGTGTGTCTGTCTGTGTGTGTGTGTGTCTGTGTGTGTGTGTCAGAACTTCTCTGTTTCATGTTACATGAGACGCAGTGAGAAAATATCTATAACGTTTCATTGCACTTGTATTAATGTTCATGTTTCCACCTTGTGTGCAGTCGATTCAAACAAGCCTCGAGGGTTAAATCCAACCCAGAGACATCTGAGGACAGCTCACAGCCGGCGTCTTCATCGGGACCTCCAACATGAAGCTGTCTGCTGTATGTGACTCTAATGCACAGGCCATCATCAGCCAACCACAGGAGGGCGCCATGCTCACACACACTGGTGAGGGGGACATGGACCTGTGTTTGAGTTCTGAGCAGGTCGAGGTGAGGCCTTCACTGACACACCTGTGAGCTGCAGAGGCCTGGAGCACACGCTGCAGACCTGCTGGATGACAGATCCGTGTCTGCGCCTCCACCAGCTCCTCAGGGAGATCCTCATCAAACATTGACTTTTAAAGGCAGGTACAGGCTGGCGGCGTTTCTGCATGAACACACAGCTCGCCGTGAGGCCGGCGGCGGCCACACGTGCTCTGTCACACTATAAAAGGTCGGCTGCTCTCAGACCACACTTCAGCTTCTTCAGCTTCCTTGAAGAGAAACTTCTCGCTCGCTCCTACGACAGGATCCAACATGATGAAGCTCAGGTTCACCCTGCTGGCCGGTGAGTGTCACTGCACAGGAAGTGTGTTTTTATTCAACACAACACTGTACAAAATCTGACCACAAACTCTGTGTGTTCCAGTGCTGGCCATCACACTCATCGCTCTGGGTAAAGATGTCTGTGTGTGTGTGTGTGTGTGTCTGTCTGTGTGTGTCTTTGTCTGTGTGTGTGTGTCTGTCTGTGTGTGTGTGTCTGTCTGTGTGTGTGTGTCTGTCTGTGTGTCTGTGTGTGTGTGTGTGTCTGTGTGTGTCTGTGTGTGTGTCTGTCTGTGTGTGTGTCTGTATGTGTGTGTGTGTGTGTGTGTGTGTGTCTGTGTGTGTGTGTGTGTCTGTGTGTCTCTGTGTGTCTGTGTGTGTGTCTGTCTGTGTGTGTGTCAGTCAGTAATCTATTACTATGTGATGCTAGCCTAGCGGCTAATGTTAGCATCTGTAAACAGCAGTGTAGCTTATAGCTAGCCTGCTGTCAGAAATGCTGTCTGAGTGGGTTAGCTGTTAGCCGGCTAGCTTTCAGCACAGGCTAACCTGGGACAGTTCCCAGCAGCAGACGATGTCTTTGTGTGATTCTTCATGAAAGCGTCTGATTGGTGCTCCTCCTCCTCTTCCTCCTCTTCCTCCTCTTCCTCCTCACTGTGCAGCTGCAGAGTCGTCTGCAAATGATAAACATCATGGGAACAATAATGATCATGGGAACAATGGACATCATGGGAACAATGGACATCATGGGAACAATGGACATCATGGGAACAATGGACATCATGGAGACGTTGATCGTGCAGCAGTGATCCAGCAGATCAAGGAGCGAGTGGCAGAGCTGAAGGCCAAATATGGACCAGCACTGCAGAAACTGAGGTCAGAGGTCATTCACTGTCTGTCCGCCATCTTTGATGCTGGTGCAGGGTCTGAGGAGTAACTGTGTCCCTCTTCACAGAGACGAGCACGGAGGAGACCTGGGGAAAGTTGTCATTTAATGGGAGACAGCAAGTGGACATGTTGGAGGGTAAGACACACGCACACAGACACACACAGAGAGACACACACAGTGTCTGACCTGATGTCCTGTGCTTTGATTGACAGACCCTGGTTGTCTTACTGTTGTCTCTGTCTTCCACACCTGCAGTCAAAGAGGCTCCAAACGTCCCTGTAAAGACGTGTCCTTCTGAACCAGTCTCCATGAGGACACTGTGACATCTGAGCCTTTACTGGGTCACTTGGTGCTGACCCCTGCTGGTTCCTTCTGTTAGAATCAATAAAGCAATGAGAAGCATCACACTGACTCTGACTCTGTGTAGCTGCTTCTCTCCAGCGCCCCCTGCTGTGTGGAAGAATCATTCCGAACAGGAGACACTGATAACCAGACACAGAGACCCCCTGTCCAGCTGTTTCTGCCTGGTTTCAAACCGGTGACCTCAGAGTCAGTTAAGCTTAACTTCATTAACCCTTCATTCTCAGTAACAGTACGGGTGCAGTTACATTCATGGCCACTATAGCGTTGTGGCGCTCGCCCTGCAGGTCCTGTTTTAACCAAGCGGCAACCTTCGGGGCTCAAAGTTGAAGCCCATGCGGAAGTGTCAAAACTTGTAATTCACGCCGCAACAGCTGGGGGTTGGCTCCAAAAGCGAGTAATTTCCCATAGACTCCCATGTTAAAATGGCCGATTTCACAGCAGAAAAGAACATGTTTACAGCCTGGTACAAAAACCACTCTGGTCTCAGATGATAGGTTCTCTTCTAGTGTCAATTGTAGGGGGGGTGAATTTTTTTACAACTCACTCGTTTCAATGGTATTCGGACTTAAAATTACGCCTAATTATGGGCGTTGCCGCTTGAGTGACAGACAGTTGACGTATCACAACGTGAGTTTCCTGCTTCCACGATCGCCCGCCCCCCTAAACCCCGCTCGTGCTCCCCCTCTTTGTCCATAATCGGAGTTTTAGTTGACGTGACGCTGCCAACATGGCGGCGGTCATCAACGTCCCGGAACCTCCCACCGAGCCTCAAAACGGCTCTTCAGAAACAAACGGGTGACGTCACGGAAGCTCTGTCCATAGTTTTTACTGTAAATGGTTTTAACATTAAGATTACACAAAAACTTGCTTTTAGGCTCCTTTTGTTTAATCTGAATATAAATGATAAAGTGATTATTCTCTTTATATTAATATATAAAATAATCAATCAATTGCCAATTAAACAAATATGTTTGCGAGAAACTTTTTCCACCCAGTTTTAAACTGTTGATAAGCACACGGAACAGGGCAGGGACAGCACGGTTTCCGTAGTGTAGTGGTTATCACGTTCGCCTCACACGCGAAAGGTCCCCGGTTCGAAACCGGGCGGAAACATGTTTTTTTTTTTGCTGAGGTTATTCTGCTTGTTGTGTCGTCACGTGATTAGAAGGCTAACCGTTTAACCCACCGGAGCACCGACTGTATCCGTCCGCACACCTGACTGTGAACTGCCCCGCTGCTACTTTTCCTGCGGACACCACGAGGCTCAGGACACTGATGTACTTTACTGCTGGTTTTAAACATCAGACACTTTGAGTTTAAGCTGCTGTCCTCTGGGTCCTCTGGGTCCTCCGGTCCAACCTGCTGCCCCAGCCTGTCTGGTTACATCACACACACAGACACACACGTCTGGGCAGCTTGTCAGCAGGAAGGGCCATATATGGGTGTCAGGACATCCGCAGCAGCCGCAGGAAGCACCATATCTGGACTGAAGCGCGGCTGCTGTTCCTGCAGGGAGCAGGCCGAGCTGCTGCTGACACAGACTGATCCCATTGGCTGCTGAACACACACACACACACACACACACACACACACCCAGGAATGTGCCGGTGCACTGTTCAGGTTTTATGTGTTGCTTCATTTTTCAGATCTGCAGAATTTAAAATTGAATTTCTAGAAAAACGTGGTTCACACTGGCTTACAAAGAGTCCTAGAAATGATTTGTGTTCTGATCTCTCAGGTTTATAATCATCATATAATTTGGAACGACTGTCAGCTGAAGATGGAAAAAAGAGAAGCAGCAGCCGGATTTGAACTTTTTATTCTGTTCAGTAGAAAAGAATGTAAACATCCTACACAGTAGGTGAACACAGGTATGTACACTATAACACATGTAAACACTATATACACAAACAAACGTGACACGCAGAGAGGCGTGTCCTAAAAGAAGACGGGGGCTCTCCGTGGAGTCCGGTCTGACAGGCTGCGCTGACCTTTGCCCCCTGCAGCGTGCACTCCCTTCCTGTCAGCACATGCTGGAACTGTGCGGGGACGGCAGCTCTGTCTGAGGACTCCCCATGGGTGAGGAGCAGGAGGAGGAGTAGAGGCGGGGGGACGGGGATGAGGAGTAGGCATGCGACAGGGATGAGGAGGAGGTGAAGCAGGGGGAGGCGGCCTGCATGCTGAAGGAGGCGGAGGAGGAGAAGAGCGAGGGCGTGGGGGAGGAGGAGCTGTGAGCAGGAGAGGAGTAGGAGGAGCAGGGGGAGGGGGTGTCAGGGTAGATGGAGGGTGCGGTGATGGCGATGGGGGCGGAGGGGGAGGGGGAGGGGGCCCTGCTGGTCTTGCGGTCGCGCTGCCTCTGGTGGATCTTCGTGTGCCTCTTGCGCTCGTCGCTGCGAGCGAACTTGCGGCCGCACTCCTCACAGGCGAACGGCTTCTCGCCGGTGTGCGTGCGGATGTGCGTGGTCAGGTGGTCGCTGCGGCTGAAGCTGCGCATGCAGATGCGGCACTGGAACGGCTTCTGGCCCGTGTGCACGCGCACGTGACGCGTCAGCTCGTCAGAGCGGGAGAAGCGTCGATCGCAGCCGTCGGCAGGGCAGGCGTACGGCCGCTCCTGTGGGGGGGTCTTGCACTGCCGACCTCCAGGGGTCTTGCGGGGCTTGGTGGGCTTGGTCGTGTGGGCCTGGGGGGTTGGACCCTGGGGCTGTGGCTGGATCTGGGAGGAGAAGGCTTTGATGGTGGAAAGTGGTGTGAGTGGAAGCTGAAGAGGTTTCTGGTCCTGGTTCAGGCTGAACTCAGGGTCCGGCTGCGGCTGCTGTGGCAACACGTAGTCTGGGAGCATCGGCACCACCAAGGAGGGTGTGGGGAGCCTGGAGGTGGAGGAGGGGTAGGCCGGAGGAGGGCCCTGAGGCTGGAAGGTGGGCTGGGAGTTTGCAGGGCTGAGGTGGGTGTCGGAGCCGGCAGCGTTGGTGTACGTGGGCGTCGCCGAGAAGACGGAGGCGACGTCGGCAGAGCAGCAGCTGAAGCTCGGCTGCGATGATGATGTCACTGATGGTGATGGCGAGGATGCGGAAAGGCCGCAGGGCACAGTGGGTGGTGCCGCCACGTTGACCAGGCCCGCGATCAGGCTGAAGAGAGGCTCCGGCCACAGGCTGTCACCGCAGGCCGAGCCGGACGCCTCGAAGGTGAAGCGGCCGCTGTAGGCCAGAGGGAGGAGGCGGGGCGTGAGAGGGGGGAGGCTCTGCAGGTCTGGAAGGTCAGCCAGAGAGTCTGCAGGAAGAGAAGAAGAGCAGCTCAGAGACCAATCACAACACAGCTGCTCTCTGATTGGCTGACGTCATAGGACAGTCTCCAGTGTTAATCAATAAATCCTCCTGTTGTTGATCAGTCTGTTTACAATGATTAAACTTTAGATAAACCTCCATCAGTTTCACCTCCCCCTCCTCCCCCCGCCTCCCCCCGCCTCCCCTCTCCTCACCTCCGTACTCCGCGGGCTCCCCGCTCTGCAGCGCGGCTCCCTCCGGGGCTGCGCCTCCGGCCGCGGCGCTCAGCAGCAGCTGCAGCTCCTCCAGCTTCGGGTATCCGTCCAGCGGGGAGAGCGGCGGAGGGAAGCCGGGCAGCGGCTCGGAGATCTGCAGGGCGGACAGCAGCAGCTCCGCTTTGGTCGCTGCCATGTCTCTGAAGGCGGAGGCGGTGGAGCTGAGCCGCTCCGGGAGCTGTTCGCTGTCCGCTCCGGAAGCCGGCGGAGAGCCGGGCTGACGCTGCTGCTGCTGGGGCCGGTGACGCTCGGAGGAAGCCAATGCTGGAGGGCGAGTCCGAGCGGTTATTTCCGTGTGTCTGAGGACCAGAGGAGTCGCTGCGTCATCAGGTAAACACAAACACCGGCTGTCCGGTTCCGGGGGCTCGGCGCGTGCTTCACGTGCTCACAACTTGAACTTGAGTTCTGTCAGGAGCTCGGCGAGGATTCCCGGCTTTATAAAGACTCCTGCGTGACGTAGATCCCCAAATATGGCAGACAGGAAGCCCATATTTGGTCAGACCGGGAACCTGCAGGCAGGGCGCACGGCCCCCTCTCTGCTCTTTGTTTGCCGCTTTTTGGACCGTGGATCGTCCGGTTCGGTCCAGACCTCCGTGCCGCTCTGTGCGCGTCGTGGGTCAGCCGGCTTTCAGCCGCAGTGCCGCGGACCGGAGCACAGCCCGCCGCCATGGCCGGAAACCCCGGAGACACGTCACGGTCCGACTCGTGTTCCCGGGCCCTACGTCACATGGAGAGCTTCCAGCGTCGTCATCACTTCCTCGAGCCTTATTTGGGTGTTTTCCTGTCAGAGCTGAAAGCGAGTCCCGTCCTGCAGCCAGAACCCACGAACACACAGAGACACCTGAGCGTGCATGTGGGGACCTGAACCACACACACACACACACAGACACACAGACAGACAGACACACACACACACAGACACACACACACAGACACCTGAGCGTGCTTGTGGGGACCTGAACCACACACACACACAGACACACAGACAGACAGACACACACACACACAGACACACACACACAGACACCTGAGCGTGCTTGTGGGGACCTGAACCACACACACACACACACAGACACACAGACAGACAGACACACACACACACAGACACACACAGAGACACAGACAGACACACACACACACAGACACACACAGACACACACACACAGACACAGAGAGAGACACACACACACACACACAGAGACACCTGAGCGTGCATGTGGGGACCTGAACCACAGAGCCACAGACACACAAAGACACACACACAGACACACACACAGACACACACACAGACACACACGGTCTGTGTGTCTCTGCTTGTTTGTGTCACCCTGCAGGGAGCGGTCCCGGCTCGGGCTCGGGGCTCGGGGCTCAGGGCTCGGGGCTCGGGGCTCAGGGCTCGGGGCTGGGCCTGGGCCTGGGTACAGCTCCTGGCTGCATGTAGCTTCTTTGCTAATGCTATCAGCAGCCTCAGCTCCTCTCCCGGGCGGACCCAGCCAGCTTTAAACACACAGCAGCTGCCTCGGGGGGCTTCACAGAGACCCGGAAGAAAAACGAGTCAACACAAACTTGTCACGTGACACTTGAGTGGCCGCCATGCAAACGGGGCCGTCGCCATGGAGACAGAACGCAGACACACCACAGCGACGGCTGCAGGCTGCCTCTACCCGGCGGTGAAGTACAAGCGTTAAAACAAACCGGCAGCGGTGTGAGGAAGAGGAGGAAGAGGAGGAAGAGGCGACATGCCGAAGAAGGCGAAGAAAGGCGGAGGACAGACGGAGGAGCAGAGGCTGGTGCAGCAGCAGCAGCGAGCGCAGGCGGAGGAGGAGATGGCGAAGAAGAAGGAGGAGATGCTCGCGCTGTTCCTGCAGGTAACTTCCTGTTTACACACGGTCCACCCCGGCGGGGTCCACAGCAGGGTCCACAGCAGGGTCCACAGCAGGGTCCACCCTGGCGGGGTCCACAGCAGGGTCCACCCCGGCGGGGTCCACAGCAGGGTCCACCCCGGCGGGGTCCACCACAGCAGGGTCCCCAGTTTGGACCATGAGACAGCTGAAGGGGGCGCTGCTTCATCACATATAAGTGTCTATGTAAACAGACCTGCTCCTTTGAATGAATGAATAATGTGTAGCTGTGTATTTTGATTTGACAAACCAGGTTCCTACTACCTGCATGTCATCTCCATAGCAACGCCCCTAAATAAATCCAGCGCTCCTTGGTCCTCCTCCCGGTGCCTGGGCTGTGAGCAGCATGTAAACCTGGAGGTCTGTGTGGATGTGTTAGCCTGTTAGCTTGTCCTCTGCTCCTTCACCAGGACAAGCTGCAGAAGGAGCAGAGGAACTCTGCCGTCAACCTGCTGAAGCTTCACGTGCACTGGAGGACCATCCTGCGCCAGAGTCGCAGCGCCGAGCTGCGTGAGGACATGGACGTCCACAGGCAGGCGTTTGAGAGGGAGCTGGACAACCTGGACAGCATCACCAAGGTGACGGTGGCTCCGCCTCCACGCCCCGTGCGTCACACTGCGTGTTGACGTGCTGGCTCTTTGTGTTGTAGAAGCTGGTGTGCGACCTACAGGACGTGGAGCGTCACGAGACGCAGGTGCAGCGATGTCACATGCAGCACCTGGACCAGCTGAGGGAGCAGCAGGCCGAACACCTGAGGCGACTGCAGCAGCAGTGGGACGGGGCCCTGCAGGAGGTCAACCTCAGGATCCACACTGAGAGGTCAGTCCGCAGCCCGCCTCGGGCCGCAGCCCGCCACAGGCCGCGCCCTCATCAGGTCAGTAACACTGTGTGTGTGTGATGTCAGGGAGCAGATCGTGAGCGGTGGTGAGCAGCAGCAGCAGAGACTGCAGGACCTGACTGCACTGATACAGGAGCGGGACCAGGAGAAGATGGACGCCATTCACACGCTGTATATCACCGAGCTGGATCAGTACGAAGAGGAGGACACGGCGGTACGTCCCAGAACCACTCTGAGGTGTGTGTGTGTCAGACTGGAGCTGTGAGGTGTGTGTGTGTGTGTGACAGGCGGCGCAGCTGGAGGAGCTCCTCCTGAAGGACATGCAGGCCCTCAGCGCCTCCAGGCGGAGGCAGCGCCGAGCAGCCGACCACAAAGCCGTCCGCAGAGACCCGAGGAACCCCAAGAAGACGCAGGTCCGTGCCCACACGCCACCACAGAGCATTAAAGCCGCCATCAGCACCTAACCCCCCCCCCCCCCACACACACAGAGGGACAAGCTGAGCTGCATCCAGACAGCCCGGATGCACCAGGACCTGTTCGGGGCCAGGGAGGAGGTCACTCAGAAGTTTTACCAGCTGCAGGATCACATGAGTCGAACTCGTGCCGCAGCGAGGAAGCAGTTCAGCCAGCTCACCGTCCAGAGCGACGCCGCCGCCAAGGAGCTGCAGGCCGTCATCTTCAAGGTGAAGCTCCCCACCCACGGCCCGCCTCTGCCGTGCCGCCACGCCGCCGCTCACTGCGCCGCTCACTGCGCCTCTGCTCTGCTTTCAGGGCGAGAAAGTTCTGCGGGCCGCCGACATGTGCTGCAGGCTGGAAGGGGTGCTATGTTCACCACTGTCATCATCCTCATCATCATCACACCCTGCAGGGAAGCACACAGCAGCCAAGGTAGGCAGACTCACTGTTGGACTTGATGTGTGGGGACTGTGTGGGGACACCTGAGGACCGGAGGCGTCCACAGCTCTAAGCCTGCCTCCTGTGGGAATGTCCACAGACACTGTGTAAACCTATGAACTAGGCAGAGTGACCTCTGACCCCTGTGTTTGCCTGCAGGTTTGTGATGACATGGCTTCGCTGACGCATCGCCTCAACGACGCCCTGCAGCTCCGCGGCGCTCTGAGGACGCAGGCCGAGGAGCTGAGCAGCCAGAACCAGCAGCTCCAGCTCCTGCTGCAGCAGCATGGCGCCGCTCTGGACGGACATCCCGCCCCGCTGTACGGGGCTCCGGTCCCGACCACGACCGCCGCACCAGCACCCGCTGACAGAGGCCGCACCGTCATCGAGGCGGCGCACGTCTTCAAGTACGCCCAGTGAAGCAGCAGGAGGTCGTTATGTCTCCTTTAAAGGTCTGCTCTCTCTAGGTTTGTCTAACAAACATGTTTCCTGAACGTACGCTCACCCTGCACCACATCACATCCGGTCCAAAAACAACCCATACATCTCTCCGCCCAGCTGGATCTGGCCACAGGGCCTCATCACTGTTCCTCTCCCTCCACCCTGTTCTCTCTGATTCCCCCTCCTCTTCCTCCTCTTCCTCCTCTTCTGACGTGGTCCCTTTTTGTTGCAGACAGGTGAACTTGTGTCTGGTGTCTGTGGTTAACCCATTGGTTCATGGGGTGTGTTCATTTAAAGCCTTGTTTTGCTCCTTGAGTGTTGGGTCTTGTTAATTGTGGTGTTTTCATTTTAGTGTGTAAGCAATTTAAACAAAACTGTAAACTAAACTGTATCTGGTCATGTATAAACTGCTTCAGCCCTCTGTGCTGTGTAACACAGCCAGCAGCGCCCTCTGGTGGACAGCTGTAAAACAAACACAAATAAAGCAGTAGGTGAAACAGGAAGTGTCATGTCACCTCTGTGTGGCGCTGCCTTGTTGACGTGGTGACCCTGAACATCATTCATCAGCAGGTGGGCTGGGGGGCCATGCTTTGTCTCCTGGACCGTGGAGCTTGGTTCATGTGTCACTGCCTGAATGCTGCTTCAGAGCGCGTCCAGACGCCATGTTTTCCTCCATGTTCTACTCCATGTTCTTGCTGCCGTGCAGCAGTGAGGACCTGGCACCCCTCTGGAGCTGATGGCCCACTGTGGTGCTGCTTGGCTGAGACCACTGATGATGACCGGACCGAGCTGGCAGGCGGCAAAAATAGACGTGATGCGGTGAGCTCAGAGCGTCCCAGGATCTAAACCCAGAGGAAGGCGGAGCTGAGCTCATGTCACTGGTGTTTGATATTTCACAGTAAAGTGGCTGAATGGGACATCGTCAGGTGTTTGTGCTGCAGCAGAGGTCAGAGGTCAGAGGGTGGACCTGGTGGTGCTGATGGTGTAGTCATGTGACCGCGCTGTAGCTGCCTGATAGCTTAGCATTAGCTTTATAAACCTGTGAGGATCATAAACAGGAGACATGAAGGACTGCAGTCAGTCAGGCTGGAGGACACTGGTCCTCATAGAGACGTGTCTGTGTGTGTGTCTCTGTGT
Source organism: Parambassis ranga (assembly GCF_900634625.1). Taxonomy (NCBI): domain Eukaryota; kingdom Metazoa; phylum Chordata; class Actinopteri; family Ambassidae; genus Parambassis; species Parambassis ranga. The sequence goes on along the minus strand of NC_041034.1, from coordinate 498,023 downwards.
GTGTGTGTGTCTCTGTGTGTGTCTCTGTGTGTGTGTGTGTGTGTGTGTCTGTGTGTGTGTGTCTCTGTATGTGTGTGTGTCTGTGTGTCTGTGTGTGTCTCTCTGTGTGTGTGTGTGTGTCTCTGTGTGTGTCTGTGTGTCTCTGTGTGTGTGTGTGTGTCTGTGTCTCTGTGTGTGTGTGTGTGTGTGTGTCTCTGTGTGTGTGTGTGTGTGTCTCTGTGTGTGTGTGTGTGTGTGTGTGTCTCTGTGTGTGTGTGTGTGTGTGTGTGTCTCTCTGTGTGTGTGTGTGTGTCTCTGTGTGTGTCTGTGTGTGTGTCTGTGTGTCTCTGTGTGTGTGTCTGTGTCTCTGTGTGTGTCTGTGTGTGTGTGTGTGTGTGTGTGTGTGCAGCTGCTAAATGCCAACACGTCTCAGCTTTGTTCTATTTCTGCAGCAGGACTCGGTCATGGTCTTTATAAAGCAGGTGAACACACACAGTCAGAGGAATGGTGCTGGAACTTTCCGGCAGCTGTGTGTGTGTGTGTGTGTGTTGGGGTGGTGTGTGTGTCTGTGTGTATATAAACAGCATGCAGACAGCAGACTGGAAGCAGACCTCCACCTCTGAAGTCAGGATGTTGTGTCCCAGCGTCTTCCAGCCGTCCCCCATCAGCATGCGGCCCGTCCTGGACCTACACTGGCCCGTCCGCAGCCTGTGGCCCGACACCCGGCCCCTCTTCTACCACATGGAGCAGGAGATGATCCGCCACATTCAGGAGATGAGGCAGAGCATGGAGTTCATGGAGAAGCTGCACCAGAAGATCTTCGAGGAGATCGACCACTGCTCTTCCTCCTCAGGGGTCTTCAGGCCCATCTTCTTCCAGGAGCTGGGGGGGGACAGCAGCACCTTCGCCCTGAGCCTGGACACCAAGGAGTTCTCCCCGGAGGAGCTGTCAGTGAAACAGGTGGGCGGGAAGCTGAGGGTGAGCGGCCGCACGGAGAAGAAGCAGGAGGACCAGAGGGGCTCGTACTCCTACCGGTGTCAGGAGTTCCGGCAGGAGTTCGATCTTCCTCACGGCGTCGACCCCGAAGCGGTCACCTGCTCGCTGGTGGACGGCCGGCTGCAGATCCAGGCGCCGCGGGACAGAGCCGTGACCGACGGGAAGGAGAGGATAGTCCCCATCAGCTTCAGCTCGGCCCCGGCTGTCGACTCCCCCTCCTCCTCCCACAGTGAGGGGGCAGAGAGCAGGACCTCCCCCTCCGAGAGGACAGAGTGAGGCCTCTCAGCTTTTCACCCATCTTTGCAGTGTCTGTGGAACATGACGCACTTTGACCTTCGTGTGAGTCCATGGGATCAGAAAAGAGTTCCGAGTGAGACATCTGATGTGTTCACATATCTTTGTTATGGAAACGTTTTTTATTAGAATAAAAATAATCATGTTTATTTAACGCTGTGTGATGTCATTCTCCTGCTCTGTGATGTGTCTACAGCGCCACCTGCAGGGCTAACAGCAGATCACAGCAGGCACACACACACACACATCTATCTGTCAGATCCCCATAGGGGGCGCTCCACCATGGCTTCCTGTCACAAACAGCCAATGGGATGTTTGGTTGCCCCAGCACTCCCCTGCTGACATGCTAAGCTACTGGCTAGCTTCCAAAGATCCTCAGTGGCTTGTTGTGTTTGATCTGGGATCTGATTGGTTGAAGTTGTGACGACGTCCTTATTTAAAAAAACACATCCAGGGAAGAGCGCGGCTGAAAACACGTTTCCACCGCAGCAGCGCCACCTACAGGTGCGGCGGCTGCAGACCGGTTCTTGGTACCAGGCTGTAAACAGGCTCAGTTCTGCTGTGAAGACTTTAATGTGGGCGTCTATGGGGAATGACTCGCTTCTGGAGCCAGCCCCCAGTGGCTGCAGCGTGAACTACACATTCTGACCCCGCCAGTCTGAGCCCGGAGGCCGCGGCTCGGTCACACCTCCATCACCTGACCCTTCTCTGCAGGAAATCAGACACAGACACCGGGTTTCCGCTTTCTTTGTAAAATAATTCTCGATAAACTGAATTTATTCAGAAACTGCTTTTCAAATGTGGCGTGTGGTCGTCGTGTTTTTAAATCACATACAATAGAAAACATTTCTAAAAGACGAGGTGTCTGAGACTCTGTACACCCCCTCCCAGCCTTCTTTATTCACAGCTCGTCGCGCTCAGACACATCAGATTAGAAACATGAAGAAACCATGACGACCAGGAGGACCACAGGAACCCCACACGCCTCGCTTCGGCTTTTCCTCTTGTTGATTTACAGAATACTAGAACGTGGTGAGTTAAGGCTTATGCTGGGTGTTATGGACCAAGCAGGACCTGACCAGGAGGGGGCGCTGTGTGTGTGGATGTGAAGGACCCTCTGAAAGCAGCTTTAATGTGAATGTAAAGGTGCAGTTCAACATTTTAGCGCTTAGCACTGATGCTAACCTGTAGTCTTTGTTCACAGCAGCTCTAAAGATTCTATCTTAGCGCTAACACCTGATTAGCACAGCGTCAGCAGTGTGTGGACCCAGCAGCGACTTCCTTAATGTCAGACGGCAACAAACGACTACAGTAACACGTGAATAAAAAATAATCCTGATATGCTGGGAATAACTCGGGGTTGGGATTAACACTCACTGGACAGGATTCTGGAAGACACTTGTAGTTCATGAAGGAGCTGAGCTATCCGTGTCTGCACAGCTTTGGACCAGGCTAATATCCACACAGAAAAATGTTGAACTGTTCCTTTAACAGCAGCTGGCTCAGAGCGCAACACTGCCCCACACAGGCAGGCCGCTGTCAGGACACCTCCGAAGCTGATCGCAGATTCAGCAGCACTGACGAAGACGATGCTCCTTCGTCCTGATCAGCCACCTACATGAAGTGTTTTACAGAATACTTCCGGAGCTCCGGTCTGTAACGGTCAGACCGAGGGCGAGAGCGGCCAGTCATCAGTGCTTCAGTGTACAGTAGAAACAACCCGCTAACATCACCCTGAACACAGCTTCCTGTTTATGTCTAGAATGTTTGTGTGTCCTTGAACGCATCACCGAGTCAGCTAAAAATCACTTTACAGCGAAACTGATGACGAACGTGGCGATGGGTCATCTCAGAAACAAAATGGCTGCCTGGCAGGAAGTGAGGTGAGCGCTCGCTGAGAGACTCAACAGAAGGTCGGTTTGTGTCGTTAACGGAGAGTTCAGATAAAACATGGAGGGAACAACAGTCACTCATCGTCCTGCAGCCAATCACAGCCCAGCATGAATCCAGACGACACTGACGGGCTGCTCATAAACCACATCTGCAAAGGGATCGCCCCCTAGTGGCTGAACGCAGTATGGACGTAAGCCCCCCCCCTTCCAGTAAACTGTGCTGTGCTCTGGACTTCCTGCTTTGAAAGCTTGGCCGGCGGTTAATGCTAATCCTGAGCTAAGCTAATGCTCCTGTTTTAAAATGGTTGATGCGTCCGTCATTACTCAGTGTCACGAATCCTTTTTAACCCTGCTGGCTGGTTGAGTAGTTACACACTGTGGATTTCTATGTTCTTTGCTGATACTACACTGAGCACAAGGCGGGACCTTGATTGTAAATTAAGACACAACCAAGATGGCGGCGCCCATGTCTGCTAAAGTTTGGCTTGACTCAGCACAGTGACTGGAAGTGGTGATGCAGGGGAGGGGAAGACCAACAAACACCGTGCAGTCTTCTCTGAGCAGCAGCGCCCCCTGCTGCCTGCCCGCCTGTGAACAGGAAGTGCAGGAAGCAGCAGGGCTCACATCTGCGGCGTCAGATCGTCTGGATTCAAACTGGACACGGGTCACATGACCACCGGGGGAGCGACATCTTTCATGCACACAGAGACAGACACACAGCACGTGGTGTTCAGTGACAGGTGTGACCACAGGAATGTGCAAACACTCAGGTCGACAACAGCATCAGTGGCTACCTGCCCTCAGGGTCGTCTGATGGGATCCTGAACGCATCACCGCACAGAGGTCACATGACCCTCAGCAGCGTGTCTCTCCGCTCGGAGTGATGCGGGTTCAGGTCGGCACCTCATCAGGACATTCGGCGCCTGCGTCTAAGGACCAGGCGCTGGCGTGGCGCCGGTAGTCAGATCATCACTGTCGTCAGCTCATCGAATGAGAGAAGGTGTTGTTCCTGAGAGCCTTGCTGATTGGTGGCAAGGAGTGGGGGGGCGGGGTGTCTGATAATTTATAAAGTGAAACTAAATTAAAAACAGAGAACAGCTGTCATTTACAAACACGTCAGTTTTCTTCTATTAAGTTCAAGTCCAGTTCTGTACAGTCCCGCTCAAACACCGCCTGCTGCGCCGCCTCGCGCTCGTCGGCTTCCTCCTCCCCGTCCTCGTCGTCATCGTCCTCACGGCACTCCTCGTCGCTCTCGCTCAAAGGTCCGATGCTGGTCCTGCCCAGGCACTCGGCCGGCGAGCAGGAGCCGCGGAAGTCGCCCATGAACGGCTCCATGCCCATGCAGAGGTCGCCGCCGCAGGCCAGCCTGCCGCCGCGCTCCAGACACTGCGGGTCGATGCTGCGGGTCTGCAACAGGAAGTAAACGTGAAAATTATATCTGACGATGTGACCAACACTACAGACAAAGGACCACCGGTCTGCGAGCCTGTACCTGTGTCATCTTGGTGAAATCCAGGACGGGGCGAGCGCAGGGCCTGTCGGTGTCGCGGCGTCTCTTCAGACCCGGTTTGAGCAGCAGCAGGTCGCAGGGCTGCGAGTGACAACGCGGCAGCTGCGGCGGAAGGCTGCGTCGCAGGGATGATGGTGTGCTGCAGGCCGAGGACGGCGAGGCCGGCACAGGCCCGCCCCCTGTGGCCCCGGCAGCGGCGGTGCGGCCCGGGGGCGGTGCGGCTGCCTGGCTCGGCACCGGAGGGGGGGGCAGGAACGTGGAGGCTGCCGAGTCTCTGATAAGCACAGGGGAGAGCGAGAAACGCCTCTGAGGGGGGGGAGGCGGGTGGAGGGGAGAGGGCGAGGAAGAGCAAGAGGAAGGGGAGGGAAAGAAGCAGCAGCAGGCTCCTCCCCCTGCCGCCGCCTCGCTGGGGTCCCAGGGGAAGCTCCAGGGCAGCGGGGAGTCCGGCGACAGCGCCAGGCTGAAGAAGGTGGGGCTGGACGACGAGTGCAGCGAGGAGTTCAGGGACGAGCTGGGAGCGCGGAGCGGACAGGCTCCTCCACCCACTGCTCCGACACCGATACTCCCACCGGTCATCCCCGCACCCCCGCCTGTGACCCCTCCCCCTGCCCCCCCGTGGCACTGCTGGCGGCTGACAGGAGTCCAGACCCGTGAGGCGCTGGGCCGCCAGGTGTAGCGGCAGCGTGACAGGTCCTCAGGCACCGACAGAGAGCGGCAGTGGCGTTTTGGTGGCGGGGGTGGCGGGGGAGGAGGCCCGGGGCCAGCAGGGGCCGCCGCCGCTCCGGGGAGGCACAGCTCGGACGCTGAGGTGCTGGGCGCCAGAGTCCGGTGCTGCTGTGGCTGAGAGGCGGCCCCCTCCAGGGGGTCGCCCCCCTCCTGCAGGTGTGCATCAGGAGGCACCAGGGGCACGGGGCCAGGGGGGAAACTAGAGCTCAGCAACCCCCCCTGCAGGCCGGACTTGGAGGGAGGGCAGAGCTGCCAGTAGCTGCTCTCTGAGGACACACACACACACACACACACACAGTCAGAGAACAGCGGACGCCGTGTGGGTCCCATGAGGTCGAACACTCACCAGGCATCAAGCCATCTGGGGGCCCACACTCTGCGAGGGCGTTCGGGTCCAGCAGGGACTGAAAGACAGACACATGTCAGAAGCAGCTGTGACGGGTGCGTGGAGACGGGTGTAGCACTCACCAGGTAGAAGTCCCCCGGCTGAGCAGGGTGGCCTTCCAGAGTCTGCTTCCTCAGACTCTCCAGCAGCCGTGTGACCACAACATGGTGGGGCAGACGGGGGGGGGAGGAGGGGGAGGGAAGCAGGACGGAGGTGGGAACAGGAGGGGGAGAGAGCAGGGGAGAGAGGGGAGGAAGAGGACGAAGACGAGAGCTTCAGCTGTCTGTGTGTCTGTCCGGTTGTTTAGCTGCAGGAGGAGGGGGGAGGGAGGGAGGGACTGACTCCTCCTCCTTACCGCCTCAGGGCTGCGTAGCCCCGCCCAGTCTCACAGGGGCATCACCGTCAGCAGCGGCTGTCAGCTGTTCCCTGGGCAACGCACCTGGAGAGGCGAGTGTGAGACGTTAGCACAGCTAGCTGACTAGCATACATCATTGGATACAAATTTAGGACACGCCCCCGAGGACACTTTAAGACATATTCAAGACGTTGAGGGTCCGAGAACAACAACCCCTCAGAACTACAGATTCACATCACTGTAGTTTAAACGTTATTATCATCACATGATGAAACATGCATGATCCCATGACACGTCACTGCTTCCGTCACAGGTTGAGCTGCTGGAGGCGGCCATGTTGCTTCTTGTTTGAACCGTCTGAGGCGGCCGAAGTGACGTCTGTGATCTGCTCCGCTGATGAAACAGGAAGCACAACACACAACCATCGTCCACAGAGACCGTCAACAGTCAAATCAATGTAAAGTTCCAACGATCATTCTGATCATCTGCTGCCACCTCCTGAGCCACATCCACTCAACATCAGCACCACCCTGCTCAGTGGGTACACAGAGTGCTGCTAGCATCACAGCTGAGCACTTGGTGGCGCTGTGGGTAACACTGGTAGTAGAATCAGAAACACATTTCTGTAAAGGTAAACCACAAGACACACAACCTGTCCCTCCTGTCCCCTCAGTGTGTGTTGAATGTTAGCATGTTAGCACTTCCTGTCCCCTCAGTGTGTTAAATGTTAGCATGTTAGCACTTCCTGTCCCCTCAGTGTGTTGAATGTTAGCATGTTAGCACTTCCTGTCCCCTCAGTGTGTGTTAAATGTTAGCATGTTAGCACTTCCTGTCCCCTCAGTGTGTTGAATGTTAGCATGTTAGCACTTCCTGTCCCCTCAGTGTGTTGAATGTTAGCATGTTAGCTCTTCCTGTCCCCTCAGTGTGTTGAATGTTAGCATGTTAGCACTTCCTGTCCCCTCAGTGTGTGTTGTCAGGTCTGTGGTTAACAGGAGCTCAGCAGGTTTTTATTCTACCACACAGTGAATCCCACTGATGACTGTTCACTGTCTGAACAAAGGCTACATGCTAACAAGTGGCTACATGGGACTACAGATGATGTCATTAAAGGTCATCCAGGGACATCATTGATCTCTGCCGGCTAATCAGTCTCTGTCAGCAGTTATAACTTGTCGTTATAATACAGCCCAACGTTTCATGTCAAACATGAA